>NC_048422.1:2860542-2887417 GCF_013103735.1 Etheostoma cragini
ATATATATATATATATATATATATATATATATTTATATATATATATATATATAAGGTTAAGTACTGTTTAACGCTGTTTGGCCCTTTAGTCGAAACTAGGCCAAGTTTTGCCCTGAAATAGAGCTGTATTAAAGAGAAGCACCTCAAAACTCAGGGCCCCTTTGTTTGTTTCAATTCAATTCAGTTTTATTAATTTGTGAAAATTTGTGAAGATGAAACAAAAACTTGAGAAACGGGTTTGGCAAATCACCTGAAAACTAAGTTTTATCTACGAAGAAGGATGATTAAGTATGAGAATGTATTTTGTTGTCCTCCTTAGTAAACATGGACAAGAACTTTTGTATCAGTGGTCAGTACAAACATCCCAAACATCTAGCTTGATGAGGCTGTTGATATTGTACTAAACCTTGTTTTTTGTTGTAGGATATAGACATCACCCCTGCCCAGCGAGATGAGGCCGTGCGCTGGTTGACAGAGCTCCACAGCAGCCTGCAGCTGTACCCGGAGACCCTGGTGTTAGCTGTTAGCATCCTGGACCGCTT
Organism: Etheostoma cragini; assembly: GCF_013103735.1. Lineage (NCBI taxonomy): Eukaryota > Metazoa > Chordata > Actinopteri > Perciformes > Percidae > Etheostoma > Etheostoma cragini. The sequence continues at coordinate 2,861,085 of NC_048422.1, forward strand.
CCTTGCTTCCATCAAGGTAAATTGATACCACCAGTTTTACTTTAATACAGATGTTGCTTTGAGTGTTAGCATATTTACCAAGTGGAGTTGCTTTTTTAATTGATTGATAATGAAATGTTTAAGCTGCCAAAAGGACAGTGGTGGACACTGGTCAATTTTAGAAGTACCTGCATATGTTTTTACGGTGCATTCTTTTAAATGCCTTCTTTTTCTTTGAAATATTCTGTGTAACATTGAATTACACGAACCCTGATAGAGGATTTTAACCACATTGCCCACCCCAAGAAGCATCCGTGTCATCGTAATTATTATAGACACCATTTAATTGTGAAATTGTTAATTTCTGCTTTTTGTACTATTTTTTTTTTTGAAGTTCGAGCAGTTTAGTTGTGGTGGGAGTTAAAAGCTCTGCAAGCTTAACATCTGAAAACAAACAAAAGGAAAACAAACCCCTCACGCTAGATCTAATGTTGGGAGGGAGTTTGGTTAAATGTTGTCTGCGAATCAGTGGGAGGTTCTTGATAGCTCTGTCTTTGTTTACCACTGTCGTACAACTATGGTGACGAGGCTTTTGTTATAGCTGACAGTTTGCACTTACACAGAAAGAGGAAGTGTCAGTTCTGAATGTCCCGTCATTCAAGTCAGGACAGATGTCCCACAGGTTCCACTAGAGAACAGACTCCTTCCTTATCCTTCCTCAGTCTAGTACAGAAATGCTGATTCCTTTTTTAAATAGTAGTGTTGTAGGCATTATTAAAAATCAGTGGTGTCAAACTGAGTATTGATGTTCTAAACCATGATTCCGTATCTGTTTTGCCGCCCATATGTGGTTTACAGTGAAAACCATGATCTACTGAAGTACCAGTGTTGTAGTCAACACCACCTAAACAGAGCCATCACCAATACCAAGGCAGGGTGAGACCAAGTCAAGACAGAGATAAAGGCAGGGCGAGACCAAGTCAAGACCAAGAACAAGGCAGGGCGAGACCAAGTCAAGACCAAAGCAGGGCGAGACCAAGTCAAGACCAAGAACAAGGCAGGGCGAGACCAAGTCAAGACCAAGAACAAGGCAGGGCGAGACCGAGTCAAGACCAAGGCAGGGCGAGACCGAGTCAAGACCAAGACCAAAGCAGGGCGAGACCGAGTCAAGTCCAAACCACTGGTCAAGACCAACAATGCTTGTTGCGATAAAATGCGGAAAATGCTAAACACTCCTCAAATTGGTCTAAAAGATCCACATTCCAATAAATAAATAACCACAGAAAACAAATTAGGATTCTTCTCTATTCACCTTGTTTATTTCCTTAAGTTTATCATGAGAAATGCCTTGATAAAATAATCAAAAAGACCGGTCTCGAAATAAAATCCAGAGTCCTCTTTATTTGAGACCAAGACAAGTTAAAATGCTTTCAGTTCCAAGACAAGACCGAGACCTTCAATAAGTGGTATTGAGACAGAGATGGTCCAATACCATTTTTAGCTTCTTGCTACCAATTCTGATAACTGAACTTGTGTATTGGCCGATACAGAGTACTGATCTACTACCAGTTATGTGTCAAATATTCTATTATATTTTAACAGCTGTATACTGCTATCCTTGTATGGATGGGATATGATTTCTATCTTTGTTGTCGGTCTGCCTCAGGTTAAACTCTTTGTGAAACATGAACAAACACAAACACTGATCGCCACAGAACTTTCATAAACTCCCACACTTGCCGATACCAGCGTTTTAGGCAGTATTGGAGGCCATACTTGTATCTGTATCGGAACATCTCCAATTAAGACCTGTCTAGAGACCAAGAACGATCTTGAATACTACAACGCTGTGATGTACTACTAAAAATGTGTACTTATTTTTAAAACTGTGAGTGTGATTGAATTCAGACAGAGGGAAGCATAGGCAGGCTGTTCATTTCTAGTTGGCCAAATGAAAGATGTCGTGTAGACTTTATCAGCTATAGCTAGCTAGCTAGCTAGTTGCGGAAATTAAACAAACATTAGCTCCATTGGTATGTTGGATCTCCATCTCTACCTGACTTTTTTAATGTTCCCCACTGCATGTTAAAATGCCTGCTGGGAAAAAGGTCTCTAAAATCCCCAGTTTGTACATAGCCACATGAGAAGAGCTCCAGGCGATATAAATGAAAACACCTGTGTGGGTGTACAACATTAAAGAGAAGTTCAACACAAAACCAAAGAATTCTTAATCAAAATCACAATCTTTGTTGTTTTCTAATTCTTCTTCTTGTTTCCTTTCAGCAAACTGCTGTAAAAGTAACAAATAAACATTTGATTGATTTACTGATTGATGGGAATATTTGTCTCCAGGCCCGTCCAAAGTACCTGCGCTGTATAGCTATCGCCTGCTTCTTCCTGGCTGCTAAGACCTGCGAGGAGGATGAGGTGAACACACACACACACACACACACACACACACACACACACACACACACACACAAACAAACAATCGGGCACTACACATTGAGTTGCAACAAAAAACCTATGCAAATTTAATTGATCTTTATACCAGAGATCACACCACCCAAAGTCAGACCAGAAGGGCGGAGCCCCCCCTTCCTTTTGTGACTGTCAAAAAAAAACGTCCATAGACAGACATTTACAGCTGGCAAGGTACTCAAAACTGTCTCTGTGGTTGTTTCCGATACAGAAGGTGTAGATATTAGCGTTTCGTTACTTGCATGAGTTTCATTCCAGGATCATTTTTGTGACCATTGTGACTTGCGTTACTCGTGCTGGTGTAGACGTAAAAGCAACAATGTTTCTTTCCTTCATCAAAATGGCCAAAAAACCCCACTATTGTTGCTTTGTACCTATATGTCAAAAAAGTGTCCCATCTGGATTAATAATATTATCTGCAGGAGCAAAAACCATGTGAATTAGACTTCCGCTTCCAGTGCTACTTGAGGTCCAGATTTTCCTTTGATTTAATTGCAATAAACGAATAAATAGTAACGCAAAATAACTACATCATGATGATAATTGTAAAAAGTCTGAATTTGATCAAATCTAACCGCAAACAGATTTTAAATGGTTGTTTTCTGAATGACGTTCAGATTGATCAGGTCATCAACACAACAGACATTAATTTATTTTCAGAACTTACAGGGTAGGCCAACTTCCTCGCTTACTTTCCCCCCCAAAAAAACTCCCCTTTTCATCCAGTCTCTGTACAAATATGAGGTACTATAGAGCTCTGGGATCCCACAGATGGCTACACTATTTTATTCCATCATTTCTGATTCAGCAACGACAAGACAGCAGGAGGATTTAAACACTTGATTGGCTTTCCACACAGTGTCACGTGTGTGTTCGCATCTGTACATAAACTTTGAATGTAATCACGTTGCCGCAAAAAGCCTTGGTGTGAACACGCCTTAACAGGGCCTGCACGCGACCTGACTGGCAACAAAATTTGCAGTCATGTATAATGTGTGGGAAGTGACTAAATTCATTAGACAAAGCGTGGTAGGATACCAGCACATGGATTGATATTGTGTGTGTGTGTGCGTGTGTGTGTCAGCGTGTGCCCTCCCTGAAAGAGATGGCTGCCTCCAGCAGCTGTGGCTGTTCTCCATCAGAGATCCTGAGGATGGAGAGGATCATCCTGGACAAACTGAACTGGGATCTGCACACCGCCACAGCACTGGACTTCCTGCACATCGTACGTCTGTCTCTCTTCATGTGATGTTTTAATAAAGCAATGCAAATCTGGTTCCTACATCTGCAGACGTTAAACAACACTAAACCTTTCACCCCCTAGTGCCATCTGTCATGAAGACGTTATCATAACAACAATAAGTATCGTATAATGTGAAATAAATAATGGAACAAAAAATGATTTACTTCTTAAAGGAACACGCCACCGTTTGTGGAAATAGGGCTTATCACGCTCTCCCCTAGCTGTAAATAGGTGGGCTGTGTATTCACAAGAATTGCTATTTGTACTCGTTGTGAATAATCAGGCCACAAGAAGTAATTAGGTTGTTGTTTTTTGTTGACTCACTTTTACTCACAACATGCTAACCAGCAACATAGGATTCCATTCATTACGCTAAGCTAACTAGTGGCTAAAACAACGGACTAAAACAACGCATGCACTGAGACTAAATATGAATTGGCCCACCGATCTACAATTAAGGGAGATTGTGATAAGCCCTATTTCAACAAACCGTGGTGTGTTCCTTCGAAATGTACTGGATTTAAACCTACATTAACCTAAATTCTTTCCCAGCCAAAAATGTAAGGCTCATTATCTTTTGCTCCAACTCTTTCTCTTCTATAGTTTCATGCGATGGTGTTATCATGTCGTTCTGGGTTTTTGAACTCCATGTTGGGACTGAACCGCTCTCAGCACCTCACTCTGCTCACGTGGCAACTCTACAACTGTCTGGCTGACCACACACTCATACAGGTTGAAACACACATACTCTCACTTTAGATAGATATCTCTGGTCTTCTGTATTCATGTAACACTGGTAAATTCAAGCAAGCACAAACATTGAACATGTTTGTCCCTTATGTGTTCCTGTAGCTGAGAGGATCCATGCTGGCTTTGGCCCTAATCACCCTGGAGCTGGAGACCTGCTGTCCTGACTGGCTGGCTCTTACCATTGACCTGCTGAGGAAGGCACAGGTATCAGACCGACTCGCTACAGAATCAGAATAAGATTAATTACCAAAGTAAGTTTTCACTTACTTTGCCTTGGTGTTTTGTACACAAAAAACATATTAAAGGTAAATAAACAATAAAGCAAAGTACTCTAACAGTTAGGAAAATAAATAAGGAATAGAACTATTACAATCACAAATATGTAAAATGCAACCGTTGTAGAATGAGATAAGAGGACCATTCGGTTTTGTGCAAGATGTGCACATATCTTGATCAGTGGGTGTGCAAAAGTTCATAATAATAATAACAACTTATGTTTACAAAGCACCTCTCACAAAACCCAAGGACAGTTTACAGAGTGTAAAGTATAAATAATATGTGCACTGGTCAGATTAGCCCAGGAAGTTTCCCCAAAGACTTACAGGTGGATACACTCTTTCAAAGAAAATGTTTTGGGCTTTTTATTACATCGACAGGATAGCTTGAAGACAGAAAAGGGTAAACAGAGGAGGGACAACATGCAGCTAAAGTCTCAGATTAGAACCCAGGCTGCTGTCAAGGACTCGGCCTACATGCGGCAGACACTCTGAGTAAGCTAGAGGTTGCCCGAGAATAAAAACAAAAAACAAATTCAGTGTCACAAACCCCACGAAATGACTCTTTCTGAAAACAGTCCATTTGGTCTGATAACATCCGGCTCACAAATCGTTCACCTCACTGAACGACACACAGTGCAAATTGTTCTAAAAAAAAGTACATTTAGCTGTACACAACGCTAGGAGTACACCAGTTTTGTGTGGGTTTGAGCTGTAAGATAAGCTATCTGGCTGTAAATAGTGCCTGGGAGCTGTGTGTGTCCATGCTTCTATAGAGGCTAATGCAGTACTAAAAAGATAGAGATGGTTAATGCCTTAATGGCCCATCAGCGATAACAAAAGCATTGGACGACAGACGCTTTTGGTACCCCTGAAAGTCCTTGCAGTGCCAGCGTTAAACCGTTCCCTGTCCCCACTTTGGCTGTGAATGAGGCTTTGTCAATGTTGTAACTCCCCCTGAATGTGATGCTACACAGCTGTCCTCACAGAAGCTGATGTATAACGTCACAGTACTCTGGGACTTTTATTAATATGTTCAATTTGTGGCCAATCAGAAGCTCCAAAATGCTCAGCGTTGATCACGCGACCAAAACAACCCAACAGAAGTGTTGGTTGAGAAGCAGCCAAAACTAAACAATGTAAAAACTTGCATGCAGGCTAAAATTCCACGGTGGTGTTTTGACTAATTAATGTATTGTATTGGCTAATGTAAAGTGCAATGGTAAGAATGTTGGCCATCACAGTTTTTTAATATGGTCAAAAGTCAATAAGTTGTGCTTACGCACAGTAGTTGTCCTTGAGCTCATTGGCCCTGACTCCTGACTCTGTAGCAAGGCAGTGAGTGTGTTGAGCCTCAGGGTGGCACTGCTGTGAAGCAGTTCTTGTGTGTTAACCACACTAGCCAGGAGGAAACGACAGTTTTACCTGCAAAGATTGTCAGTCACACAGCATATTAGATTCAGTTTTATTTATAGTATCAAATCATAACAAAAGTTATCTCAAGACACTACAGATAGAGTAGGTCTAGACCACACTCTATAATTTACAAAGACCCAACAATTCCAGTAATTCCCCCAAGAGCAAGCCTTTAGCGTGACAGTGGCGAGGAAAAACTTCCTTTTACGGAGAAACCTTGGTGGTGAGGAATACTTCCCTTTAGGGAGAAACCTCGGGACGGACCCAGGCGGTGTCTAACGGTGTCGGTTGGGGGTGACGTCTAAGCACTGAGCCTTGTGGAACGCCATGGCTAACTTTAGCGTGCCTGGAGGATTTATTGTTAACATTAACAAATTAAGATTCTTTTAATGCCAACTAAATCTTCCAGTCTCTGTAACAGGATGTCAATAGTGTTGAATGCAGCACTAAGATCTAGTAAGGCAAGTACTAAGGCTATCGTTGTCAACGTCCACATGGATATTAAAATCACCTACACTAAGTTCTTTGTCTGAGAATTCAGACCAAAATTCAGAAAATGGTCCTGGAGCTCGGTAAACATCAACATATATGATTCGCTGTAGTTTTTTTGATGTTGAAGATTAAGAACAAGGCTTTCAATCGAGTTATAATTTAATGCATGATTAATTAACAGGCTTAAATGATGATTAAAGATGGCTTTTTAATTTCAAAATCCGATGAAGCGGATTGGCTTCTATACAAATTAACTCTCCAGCTTAATTAAGCTAACAAAGGTAACTAGATGAGAATCAACAGGAACATTTAAACTGCCGAACATTATAGCAATGCTTAGCCACGTTTGTAGAGCACAGCCCTGGTAAGGCTCAAAGAATAATTAAATCATCAGTATACTATTTGACATTTTCATATTGTGGCTGTAATGAACACTGCCTGATATATTTCTTATTTGCTGTCTTCATCTCATTTATTCTGTGTTTGTCGTCCTTTACTCCTCTTCCCTCTCTCTTAGATCGACAGCTCTGAGTTGATTCGGAGTCGAGAGCTCGTGGCTCGTAGTCTGTCCACACGGAGATCTTCCCTGCCTCCAAACACTGTCTACATCTACCAACCCCTTCAGAGCCAAACCACCCTGCAGCCTCCAGACCAGGACCCCACACTCCCCTGCTGCACAATGGGTATGTTTTAAAGGGGACCTCCACCCATTTTACACATCAAAGTCTGTTAACAGGTGTTAGAGAGTACTACTGCAAAATGAAAAAGTTGTATAAAGACTTCTTTTGGCTCCAGAGGAAGCTGTGTGAAGTCTGATAAATGTCTCCAAGCGATTGAGTCAGCATCTGTTAGGACTGAAGAATAGTTAAAAAATGAAAATCTAATGATCCGAGTGGACAGCCCCAAGTATACAGTATGTGTTCCCCCTGGCAGAAGATTGTGTCCCAAAATGTGTTCTAAGTGACCACTGATTGGATCTCACTCCTCTGCTCCAAATAAATGCGTACATCATTGCCGTTTGCATATAGCCTGGTTATGTGTTATTGAGGAAAAATAGATAAACACTGAACAAAATACAGAGGGAAAAAAATGCATAAATAACTAAAAGTGGGGCATAAACCAAACCTTTTTTCTTAAATCTATTGCACATTTTTGTTCACCTACCTTCTGTATTTGTGTGTCCATATGTTAGTGAGGTAGGAGGTGCTAACCTCAGTCTAAAGCAAACATGATTGGTCGAATCAGAGAGCGATACAAAAGCAAAAAATATCCAGTCCCTAGCAAATCTTCCTCAAGTGACACACAACGTTTGCAAACCAGCTCTTGTTAGTGTAATGGCTATGACCGGGCATCCGGCATCGGATCTGATCTGTTGTTCAACTCGACATTTGGAAAGTGGTCAAATCGGCATGACAGCATACCCAGAGCCATTTGAGCACACCAGACTCATAACTTGTCACAAATGTTCTTCCTATTTTCCTGTCAACATTACAGAGTTGCATCAAAAACTTTAATTTTAAACATGTGTATTCATGAAAATAAATTGGGAACCACAGTGGAACACAGACACTCCTCAACATATTTATATAGTGGGGTTCATTGGGTTAAACAACTAGATTTTTGGAGTTAATTGTTACTGGAAATGTTTGGATGACGCTACATGTGAAGTTTGTGGACGTACAGGAGCTACATACGTCAGCACGTCTTAGTTACAACACGATTGAACCCTTCCCCTCATAGAGAAAAATCTAACTCTGAACATAGCACATAGCAGCGCTGCTGTCAACGGCTGTTCCTATGTGCAATGTCTCCCCCTGAGGCAAAAGTAGTGGACCCGACTTGAGCACGGTCCTGTAACCAATCATGCTTAAGACTAAGGTTAGGACCTCCCGCCTCATTAAAAATAGAGAAAGAAACAAATGTAGCTGAACAAAAATGTAGAAATAGATTTTAATCATTTCTTCATTTATGCTGCGTTTAATTATAAAAACCCTAACCCTTTCAATATTTATTCATGTTACTATATATCTATTTATTAAGACTTAAGTCATATTTTGTGTGTGTATGTGTCAGTTACTCTCACATAAATTAGGGCCGCTCAGTTAACCTTTTTTGGATTCCAGCTGCTCACCCTCAAAGGGGAGAGGAGAGTGGATGACTGTGAGTTGTGTAATTGATACTTCGTAACATTTTTTTAAATACTGAAGGAGCAGCGGCAGTCGCTCCTTTAGGGGCGGGTCAAATGTATATATAAATATGTGTGTGTGTGTGTGTGTGTATATTGTTTGGCACATTACAACTATGTAGTGTTATAGTGTAACACTACATAGTTTTGCTCCATTACTGTTTTTTGTGACTGTGTTGAAATCGTAATCACGATTAAAATATTTGATTAACTGCACAGCCTTACCATAAATCATATATTGGAAACGTGCAATGACTAATGAAAAGGTGCTGCTCATGGTCTACCTGTGTTGGCGAACAATGTCTACTGTCTAGATCCAGCAATAAAACAAATGAAACTTTCAACTTGAACTTTCAGAAGGAATACCCAAATAAAAAATGTAAAAATAAAAAAGCAGTAAATTGAGTGCAAGTTTTGTGAATCAATGACTTTGACGAATCATCCCAGCCCTAGTTGTAGAGTTATAAACCTTGAGAAACGCACACTCTCATACACATCAAATTAGGCGTGTCACGATACAAAAAATTCTGCACGATTAACTGTTATGAAATCGGGATCTCAATTCACCCTGCTCACAACTAAATTTTTAAACAATTAATTTTTTATTTTTGAATGACTTTGATTCTCATTTAATTTCACGAGCCGACTGCATCACAAACTCAACTACGTCCTTCTGTAAGTTTTTAACATAATAAATATATAAAATAGGTTTTAAAGCTCTCCCGAGCGCTGCAGTGCTCTCCCTTCTCTTCATTGAAGCCTCTATGTTTACAGGCTTGTGGTGATGCGCAATGTGCTATAGGTGCTGCAGCCAATTAGTCTTGTTTTCTCATGGTTTATGTGTGCAATAAACATTACAAAAAATGTGGCCACGAATCTTGATATCAATTTGAAGATAGATTCATTTTTTTTTTTTAATCGTGCAGGCAATTACAACTCATTTTCCACACAAGGTACTTAGGGGCGGTTTGAGTCAGCCCCGCAATTTCATTCCAGCCAAGACCAGACCAACAGTCCAACTGGGAACCAGTCACGGACCGGCCTGGGTCCTACCACCGAGGCATGGAAAATTCTAGATGGCTTCATTAGTGTAAAAGTATTTGTGTGATTTTTTTTTTTTTCTTTCCAGGGATCATCACCTCCACCACTGAGACTTCCGGTGACCATGCCCTTGTCACCGCCATCCCTGCCCAGCTACAGACACCTGCTGATGGGGAAGACGGGAGCCAGCAGCCCTGGAGCACCATCTCCTCCACCAACAGCAGCATCCCAGTTCTACTCTCTCCACCCAAACACCACCATCTTAACCACCTGCAGAAGGTCACACTGCGTTGCAAAGCATCCACCAAGCGCAAGGTAACACTTTAAAAGAAACAAAAACTTAAAGGAGCATTCCGGTTGATTCCAACACGTAGCTCTGTTGTTTCTAAATGCGGAGTGCTGTCAGTAGAGAGAAAACGAAACCAATCGGTGCTGCCTACACCGTGTTATCCTCCTGCTACAGTTAGCACCCAACAGGCTTGAACAGGGCAAGTTTTAAACGTGTTTTTAGCTTTTAAACATGCTCTAAAGGTCATTAAAAGGCTCCCATGTGCATTCCTACATAGTGAACACAGTGAATCTGACTGCTGTACATGTGACAGAAAGGCATTAAAGTTGTGCTAACTCAGAATCGATTAAATCAGTCAACTGAGAGTAAATAAATAGACAGAAGTTGTGATAATGGATTGTTTAATTAATTTGTTGCCTTGCTGGTTCTAGTTTCTCAAATGTAACTATATGCTGGTTAACTTGACATGACAGGTATATTTCTCAAATAATTAATTTATTAGACATGAAAGTATTTAGGATAGTGATTGATAATATGAATAATAGTTGCAGCTCTAGACCTGAGTTACAATACAAGTCTTACTGTGCATTCAGGTGGATGAAATGGAGGTGGATGACTTCTACGATGCCATCAAACGCCTCTACAATGAAGATGTCACCACCTCCGCCGCTGTCCAGGAGGGGGGAACATCTTTGATGGGGGCGATAACAACAAGTGGAGGAGGAGGAGGAGGAGGAGGAGGAGGTGATGAAGGTCTGGGTGTCTGCAGCGTCCTGTTGTCCCGACAGGAAGGCAGTTCTTCTCCCTGCCCGCCACTGCAGCCAGTCCGTGCCTCCTAGAGACCAAACCGAAACCCGTTTGCCAAAACCACCTTCCCAGTGACATCATCTTTCACTTTTAAATTAAAGGTGCGAAGATCCAAGAAATGTGAACATCAACAACTCCTCAGTCCCTCCCCCATTTCCGCTAAATCCCAAAACGGTCTCCTAAGCTCTCCCCCCCACAAGGCTAGCGCCGTGCAAAAGAGAGCGGGGGGGGGAAACCTGTGTGCAGCTCGAGCGCGGGGAAGGGGGAGGGGAGGACGCTATGAGCACACGCATGGATTGGACAAAATTCTTCTTTACATCACTGCTTTCAATTAAACGTACAGTAAAGGAATAAGTATGTTATAATACAAATAAAGCAGTGATACAGATGATGTCAGTGGTGAAGATGGTTTTGCTCAGTTTTTGTTCAGCTGTCCTGAGGTCAGGTGCCATCATCCCCTGCAACAGGAAGTCAGAGCCCCAAAAAAATGTAAACATTCAAAAAAAAAACAACGTGCTGCTGCTACTATCCTATTAATATATCTGTTGAACACAAATACAATAATACAAAAGGTTTAAAAAAATTATAAATAGAAAAGTTACCTTGAAAAAAAAATGACTCCCCCCCCTTTGCGGAAGATTTCTGTCAATGTTTGTCAACTTATATTTGTTCTTCACATCTTAAACTATTCTTCCATTTCATAAATTAGTGTTTTTATTCTATCCTCTTCCCTTTCCTTCTTCACTCCGCTGTTTGCATATCTATAACGTCTTCATAGTCCCAATGTACGGGTGATTATCTGTCTTACTTTTTAAAAAAAGTGAAGTGCAGTTTCATTGTTAAAAAGAAGATACATATCCCTCCCATGAAGCCCCTCTGTTCTTCCCTCCCTCAGCTTGTTGTGAAGGATTGACTGACTGAACAGGTTGTGTTATTTACCTACAAACTAAAAAAAGTCTCTCTGAAATGCTGCTTAAATCTTTCTCATTTGGGTGTCTTGGCTTGTCTGTTTTGGAGTCCATTGAGTGTGGCGACACCAAGAGATCTTGATTATTTCCTAATAACGGACATACTTTTATCTAAAACATATAAAAGGTCTTGGTCAACTCGTTGCTATGACAATAGCCCTAGTGGAATTCTAACATCCAGGCTTTACAAACTTTGTTGTCCTCATACGAAGTACAAGCCCCTGGTAAAAATAACTCTGCATGTGGTTTCTGTGTTTAAGCGCCCAGAGGGAATTCAAGTTGTGGTTTACATGTTCATATGTAATAAAACAACCTTTAGTTATTTTAAAGCATATAAGCTAAGAGCCTGAAATGTTTTTTTGAGTTGGCGTCTCAGCTTAAGTAGGCGGCCAGTGACACTTGGATGTTAAAAACAACACAAACAACATGCTCTGTTTTTATCTCTTGAAGTTCTGTTTAATATATCTGTATTCCCGCAACAAGCTCTGTTTTTCCTGCTGTGGGAGCTGCTGGTGGCTTCCTCAGGTCCCTGAATGCACTGCGGCACCAATAAATGAAGAGATACAAGAATTAAAACAGAGCGTACTTTGTCTTCATTTTATTACACAAGAAAATTCATGTTTTACATTTTCATTATATAACTGAGCAGCAGAATACAATTTCTGTTCATGGATGACCGTCACAAGTCAGGAAGGTGGTTAGGGGTGAAAGGTCACAACATACAAGTTAGTAGATACAATAAAAACAACTAATGCTAACTTTTGCTAATAGTTTAGCTAGAACTATTAAACAACATTACAATAATACTGAGTTTCAAAGGTTTTTAATTAAACCTGATCGTGACTAGCCTTAAGTTTAAAAGGTCAGTCAATCCAAATTTCAAAACAAATATGTGTATTCACCAGTGGTATCTATCCATGGAGATACAGTGGTGCTTTAAGTTTACATGCCCATGCTTAAGTTGACTAAAGAGGAATAAGAAAATCATGTTTTGGAAATGTATCTTAATGCCTTAATTAAAAATGAGGTGAATTCCAACCTTTAAGGACACACATTTTCTTTGTGAATGAATAATGTCTTAAATAAATAAGTGTTCTTCCTTAAAACAAAGGGGCATAAGTATACACCCCCCGATGATAAATTTCCATAGAGGCAGGCAGATTTTTATTTTTAAAGGCCAGTTATTTCATGGATCCAGGATACTATGCATCTTGATAAAGTTCCCTTGGCCTTTGGGATTAAAATAGCCCCCCCCACACACACACACACATCATCACATACCCACCACCATACCTAGATATTGGTGTGGGATACTTTCCATAAAATCATCTCTCAATGCAAATCAAACCGGCTTACTGAAATGAAACCATGCCCATCTCTAGGTATGGTGAAGGGTTTGTGATGATGTGTGTGTGTGGGGGGGCTATTTTAATTACAAAGGCCAAGGGAACTTCATCAAGATGCATAGTATCCTGGATACATGAAATAACTGGCCTTTAATAATAAAAATCTGCCTGCCTCTATGGAAATTTATGGAATGTACAGCATTCAAAAATCAGACCTTGCAACTAACAATCACAGTGTTTCCATCAAGGTCCAAATGTTTATTCCCTCGTAAAAGTTCAGATTGATCTGTTAAACTGAAAAGATGATGTAACTGTACTATCCACAACAGGTCTAACCGGCTGTTTCAGAATGTACACACAAGACCTGCTGAGTTGTTCAAACAAAAACACACACGCACATTTGTATCTCTATACTTGTGAGAGACCTCAATAACGTATGACATAATACATAACCCAAATCAGATTCTAATCTGATTTATTAACCATAAAACCATGTCTCAGCCCTTTGAAAAAGTTATGACACATTAAGTTGATCCTCACATGTACCATGCGCGCGCGTGTACACACACACACACACACACACACAGTCGTGTGCAAACATGTCCTCCAGCCTGCAGTGTTTCTCTAGAGAGATTGAACATGTTACCAGTTTCAAAACATTACATTTACAAGACAGCCTGGTACAACTGCTGGGTGGAACCACTGAACACAACCCATATTTCACTGAGGTGGTGCTCCCATGTTAATACCAGTCTAGCCTCTAGGTTTCTGTCAGTTCACTTGTGGTCATTTGAACAATTTTATTTTGGATTAAGACCTATGTTAGCCTACTATAATCTAAAATAATGAAGGTTTTAAGAAGGCCACTGGAGACAAGATAATAATGCAGGACCCAGTTGACATTGTTTTTATGAGGTGCAAATTTCGCAACATGTGCAAACAATTGCCACACAGTGAGAATCAGAGCAGTAGTTGCCCACTTCCCTCGGATCGGACACACCCGTCTGCTCTTATCCAGCCCTCTGGAGCTCTGGCTGGCTACAATAGGCAGCTGTGTGGGTAGCAGGTGGACAATAACCTTGTTTAATTGGGATAAAAGTAACCCAAATTCACTAATATAATACATTATAATGTAAAATAATATAACAGGGTAGGCTAAAGTTACATCACGACTTCTGCTGTAAAGCGGCGGATGACACGTTTTATTTCCTAATTCTTTACAATAGAGGTCCCCTGTTATTTTATTTAAAAGCTTTCATTATGAAGCAGCTAAATCAGGAAATGTTGGGTCTTCATCAGCATTAATTTAACAAGACCCCTCTAGTGTGAACATAAAACGGTAAAATAAAAGATATAAAAAAACTATACTTAAATCCCAGGTTCACTCAGAAGCAACAAACGTTACTTTAAAATGCATTTCTCTCCTTGGCAGTTGGTAGAAATCGTTTATGATTTATGTTTAATGTCTACAATACATCACACAAACGCACACATACACACGCACACGATTGAGGTTAAAAGGAACTGTAAAGGTTTTTGTACACTCCATTTAATAAACTGGCAGTATTATCTATTGAAGTAGTGTTACATTTTTAACTTTGTTCTGCCTTTGTCTTCTTTGGTGATGAGCTGGATCTGGAATAGAAACCCTCTCGTGGCAAGTCATTCACAGCCACACAACAAGTTTAAAACCACAAAACTTCCAACTGTGAAACACGTTAAATACTCATTGTGTAAACAGCAAAAATACTGTAGAACATCACATCACAGTAAACGTCCGACCACAATCAAGTTTAAAGCAAAACACACCACCTTCATCCTTGGGGTTAAGTGTTAAGGACAGTATATATGTTTTAGTCCATTTACTACTAATCCTGTATGAAGTGCAATCCAATACAACACCATCACAACCTCAGAAATTAAAGGATCATTTCACGTTATAATAACGTTTAGCTCTGTTTGTGACTTGCAAGTCGTTTTTGCCAGTACTAAAAACATTTAACTATTCACTAAGTTATTGGAATAGCTTGACATTTTAGTTAGATGAGAAGATTGACATGACTCTGTCTGTACGATGAATATAAAACAATTAGCTTAGCACAAGCTAATTAGTAAAGCAATCCTGGCTTTGTCCAACTGTTACAAAATCCACCTGCCAGCACATACAATGTAACCTTCAGCATGTACAAAAAACAGAGTGCTATCACATTGTAATACAAGGCTCATATGCGGATCATCCTGACTATCTCACTGCTCGCGTTTCTCGACCTGTCAAGGTTTAGTGATGTCACTGCCTTCCTAGATCACAGCTGGTGTGTGTTATTACTGAGAGAAATGATGGACAAATACACCAAAATAAGACCCAAGTTGTAGTAAACAAGACTTACCTTCAAATCCCCCCACCAATTTAAAACCCCTCGGATTCAATGCCAGCAAAAGTGAATCTTCACAAAGTAGTGCCTATCGCAGTGTAACATTATTTCAATGTACAGATTTTTTATGTTGTGTCCTCTACCACCCTAAATTTAATTTCAGTGCAATTTTATAGAAACAAACCGAGTGCATTTTGGAAAACGTATGAGGAATGTGAAGTACACATCAACAGAGATCAGATGTGGGTGACAAGTGTTAAAAAGCTGCAGTAACATCTCTGTTGCCGACCATCTTTGAATTCTGAAAATGTCTTTTGTGCGACTAAAACGTCAACCTTCTGTTTTTTTGTCCTCTCATCCGACATCAGATAATCATACTGAAAAGCAACCCACTCTGCAAGTGCTTGCAAGTTAACTCTTGCTTTAAGCTATCACTCATCTTTGTCAAATAATCTTTTCTTTGGCATTCATATCCAATGAAACTGGATGCTCAGGGGCTTAAACTCGTGCTCCCTATTTTTGCAGATATTTTTAAATCAGGCTTTGGACAGTGTGTAGGCTCTGTTAATCCACAGCAAGAACAAGCAACATATTCAAACCAAGGCTGACAAAGTACCCAGAACAAAGTATAGAACTGCTGTCATAAAATCAGTGTCAACCATGAGAAACTTGCTCTCTTTAAACCAATGACTGTTTCTCCTGAAAGTAATCCTGGGATTAAAAATGTATTTAAGTCCTAAACTTAAAGTCAGAAATCTGATTTGGAACTCAGAATTCTGAGATTTTTCTGAATCAGAAATGAGTTAATTTATTCTCAGATAATTCTGGGTAAAAGTCAGTTTCTTTGTAGAACTCTGACTTTAAACTCACAACTCTTCATGTGGCCCTAATCCTCTTCCGGTTGAGAATGACCTTGAAAATCTGGAGACTTGCACATCCACAGTGAAGTAAATGAAGTTGAATGTTACGAGAAGCTGCAGTAGCAGACCTGCGGCGATCCTGTCCCAATTGTCATTTGGCAGCAAGATTGCAAAGTGGCTAATGATATGTTACGGTTTACGTAGCATATGCTGGTTAACCGTTGGTATGCTAGTGCTGATCTACTGCCGTCCGTCGAAAAGAAACAGCATGCCATTCACGTTCCACTATCACATACCACTATCCACTGACAAATTATAAGTGCTGCGGTCAGAGCCTAGCATAAGCAAAGCTGGTGTGGAAGCTTGGTGACACGGTGGCTACTGGAGGGGCTAGCTGGTGAGCTACTGTAGCTGGCGAGCTGACGGCGCAATTGGTAGTTCGCTTGACCTGAACATATCGCTTGGCAAATAGTAGCGTGTGAATGCTACTGAAGGGCGGGTCTTGCCTTGAAGTTGCCTTGAAGGGTTCCATAATAACGCCTCCTTGAAGGCTGATGTTATGCTAATGTGTAAGCTAGAGGAGTTAGCCATAGCTAAATATTAGCCATGTAAGGTCAGTAAAGTGAGCTTTTTAGTTTATGTCATTGTTAAGCTATATTTTTTGTGTAGGGATATTACAGTAGATAAGGACAAAGTTACAAATTATTTTTTTAATGCCTGTGAGAAGCTTTATCTGTGGTACAGCAATAAGATGTTTGCACACCTAACCTGTTTAGTTTGGGTCGATCGAACCCTGGCCCGTATGGTGGTGTGAAAACTGTCAAACTTATTAACTAAAATTCCAGACTCTTCAGAAGTGTCGTTTATATTAAGCCAAGTCATTTAGTAACCGTGGTAACACGTCAGCACATGATGACAATCAGGATATGCCTCTTGGGGGCATGTCCTTTTGGGCCTGCTGTGGATAGGCCTGAGTGGAAACCTTGTTTGTGTTCATGAAACCAGCTGTTCAGTTGAGCCAAGAACTCTCTGAACAAAATCCGACTCAATCCATCAGTTGAAATTTTAAACAGAGGAGTCGGACTGATGTCCGTGAAACGGCTGCAGCGATCTGTGTTTGAGGAATGCAGCAATCGACGTGGACCTTTTGACCCTTGTGGTGCCTGACATGGCCGGCGGCCTCTCTCCCAAGGATGCAAAAGAGAGGTGATGCCGCCGACGGCGGGGGGTCTGCGAACGCTGTACCTGGTCTTCTCTCACAACTCCTCCATCTCCCTCCCCAGCAGGTCGTAATGGAGCCCCCAGCAGCTGAAAGACATCCGGCTGTGCCGTGCCGCTCAGGTACTGCCAGGCCTTCTTTCCCGATGTGTCCCTCAGCTTCACATCTGCGTTGAACTTGTTAACCAGCAACCGCATTATGTTCTTGTTGTCGTGGATGGCAGCAATATGGAGAGGCGTGTGGCCACATGTTGACTTGGCATTAATGTTGAAGGTCAAACCAGCTTTCTCAACTCCATACCTGAAACACCAGCCAGAGAGAGCAGATCAGTGCCCGTTTGCCTAAAGTAGTTTTAAGTACCTTTTACGTTCCTCACACGGTAATTTCATAAATATTCTTCAAATGCATTTGGACATTTTGATTGTGTGTCAGTTTTTTCACTGCACAATTAAAATATTTAGCAATCCAATGAGAAACCGAGGAACTTTTTACAACAATTCATCTCAGTTAAACTTGTGTCAGTTCTTTTTTTAGCTACATGTCTGTTAAAGAGTGGAGTATCTTACTTAGTACTGCCCCTAATTCACGTCCATTTTTGTCTTTTCATTGATTTTTTTATGCAATTCAACAACCTCTAAAATTCTACAGTTTAATTTCTTTTAGAAATGTACCAGTAGTTGAGCGAAACATTGGTTGTCCTCGATGTGGCATTAACATCTACAGTTCATCTACGTTCATTCTTTGAGCAGGAATGTGATCAGAAAAGTTCTTTACAATCCCAGTTGGATTTAGAGATTCCTTGTGGAGGAAATCTTGGCCAAATGGTGACGCTAGGGGAAATGAAAGTCAAAAAAAGTAATTGGAGATCACGCTTTTAGGGCCATTAATATCCAAACCAGATTCCATAAAATTTTGACTAAGTGTAAGATATTTTACTCAAGACTTAATTGTTTAAAGGACCAAGCATAAGTGCCCTCCTACGTCCTGCTATGCCCTGCTACACCATGAACTACTACAATTACTATTTCTAGTCATAGTTCCATTATCTGTATTGTAAACATTTTTGCCACTGTGCATCACACCCCCAACCGGCCCCGTCAGACACCGCCTACCAACAGCCTCACCACCCAAGGTTTCTCCCTAAAAGGACGTTTTTCCTCGCCACTGTCCCTATAAATGCTTGCTCTTGGGGGAATTACTGGAATTGTTGGGTCTTTGTAAATTATAGAGTGTGGTCTAGACCTACTCCATCTGTAAAGTGTCTCAAGGTAACTCTTGTTATGATTTGATACTATGAATAAAACTGAATTGAATTATCCTCAGGCTGCAAGAGGGGGCTTCAAACTATGTATTTAAGGCTGACATGTATGCAGAAAACATCAGAAACATATCAATGATCCATTTAAGCAGCTATTTACAGCCCTCAAATTTCTGTAGTATTCCAGTTTGAGAATGCTACCTGAACCAAACTGTACTAGCTAACTGCTAGCTGCGTACCATAAGGTGTTGAGGACTCTGTGGTCACCGTGTTTTGCAATCCAGTGCAGCACAGTAAAGCCGGAGATGAAGTCTTGTCTGTTAAGAAGGGACGAGTCCTCCCTGAACAGGGTGTAGATGTCGGGCCAGGCACCCGCCGCCCCCTTCACCAGCCAGGCGTGCTCCCTGGGCTCCAGAGGAACCATTGACTGATGACAGGGACAAAGAACGTAATTAGTGTCCATCCTGGGAATCAGTGTTATCATATTGTGTCCTTCATTTAGTATTTTTTTTAGTTTTGTAGCAAGAAATTTCCATAAGGTTAGGACCAATAAGTACAGGTCTTTACTAGTCAATCTCACTGGGCACCATAACTACAGCGGGGTTTGCGTATTATAATTATCAAAATGAAACACATCTTTCTAATGCATCAGGGTTTGAATTTGTTTTCACACAAAAAAGAAATGATTATTTTAAATCAGATATATATTATCAAAGAATAAGGAAACAAGGGTCTAGGTAACCTCTAAAACTCTACACTTCATTTTGGTAATTACTCAAAAAAAGGACTGAGGTTCAATACCTAGCCTCTGCACACAAGTAACTTTTTTGGATTATGAGTTGGAATCTGATTTATGAAAACTTGAGGGGAAAAAAGCTTTCAATGTCAAATGGGAAAAATAACAGCAGATTACTACCATACCAAGAGTACATACAGCAGATGTGAACATACCTGTAGATATTTATAAGATACAGTTCACAAGTCTCACCTGTCTACTGGGGCCTTCATGACGAGCAGTGGAGGAGGTGGTGATGGGAGAGCTCCTCCTTCCTCCTCTCCTCTTCACCCCCTCATCCAGCTCAGCGAGGCTTTGGCAGCGAGGCGGTGTCGAACAGGATGACAGCGAGGAAGACGACACGTTGTAGCGTAGGCTAAGCGAGGAGGAGATCAGGTGGAGGCGGTTCAGCCGGGCCGCCTCACTTCCTCCCGCTGCCCTCGACTCCTCCTGGAGGAGTTGGTCGAGATCGGCTCCCAGACTGCGGCTCATTCTGCCCCTCAGGCGGCTGCTGAGCCGCCTGGCGACGGGCGACTGCAACCCCAGCGGCGGCGAAGACGCGGAGCCCGCGCTCGACTCTGCCTCATCTCGGCCGTAGATATCACCTGTGGGGTGCAGTTTGAGCACAAATCATTCCCAGGCTGTACTTAAAACATTTGAATGGATTCACTTAATATCGTCAGTATTTTTGGCCCCTCTACAGTCTCTCTACAATTTCAGTCATGAGAAAGATATCTTCAAATCTAGAGATTGTTAAAGATTATTATTGACATTGATACTTTTATGAGCGCACAGATGTGACCTGTCAGGTATCATCTTCCACTAACAGCTGGTGGACTAACATCACCTTCACTTATCAACTAAGTCCAACAACTTTAGCTCTGATCTGTGGAGAGGTGCAATGGCACAATACAGGGTGTAGAGTTCTGGTTGTCGTGGAGACAGTCAGAGGAGGAATAGAACGGTGCCAAACGAACTATGGGCTCCTGGTTGTCATGGCGATTGTCTGCCGAAGTTGTTTACTGTTGGCACGATGTGTCACAGACGCTAACTTTTTCGTCTCAAAGCTTGTCCATTTTAAGGTATCGATCTAAATTACTTTTTTATTAGATTGACACATATCGCTAACTGTTTTTGGGATCTCTTTTTTTCATATTTAGAAATTAGCAACAAATGTAAACAATACACTGAGAAATAGGAACGCGTCCCGGAGGCAAAAACACAGGGAGGGAGGGAGACAAAACAACCCGGGCAGAAACAGAAACACACAAACATAAATAAATAGACACACACACAGACACACACACACACACACAATTTCTGAAATGCATCTACATTTTCCATCATTTTACACAACGCTCTGTCGGATTTTGACTTCTATAACAGAGCTGAACAAAAGAGCTGTTTTTGACTTGTGTAATGTTGTTCCTACATACTGTATAATTCAAACTGATTTATAAATGTAATTTATTTTTCTTTAGGCTCTTTAGTAATGCCCTGATGGCAAAGTTCAACATGAAGGGGAAGGGAGAAAGGGCAAGAAAGCTTTGGAAAAGACCAAAGTTTATAGAGCAATACAACGTAAGACAATATGTTGACCAAGGGAAGAAAATTAGGCTTGCCAATCTCAAAATAATTACTTGGTTGGACAAAACATTTCCTTGCCCGTTGACATTCAAAATCTAATGCCATAGCTATCTCAACATTTGTTGAAATATGTATTCATCCAGTATTGGTAGTGGATGCACGGGCAACATTGGGGGCTTGTATTATTATTGTATGTGTTTTACAGACAAGCAAGGTGGGCAGTGTGTTTTATTCCATCAGTTTGGCAGACAAAAGGTAAAGCATATGTGATTAACAAAAATAAAGAAATTAATGAGTGGGGATTAAATTGGGATTTCTTGTAAGCTTCTGTGTATAACTCTTGTCCCATTTTGCCAGAAGGTGGATTACCTGTAACGGTTCATTTTCCTGTAGCTTCGTTTGGCTCAGTAGCGGCAGCAGGTTTTAACTGGAAACGCATTATACCTGTGCGTTGCCATTTATCTGCCACTGATACAAAAGGAAAATAAACAGAAATTGTATGCCACCTTCTGAAATGAAAGAAGCAGCATAAAAACGACATCTGAAAAGAGTTTGAATTGGACGTAGAAAAGACGTCCACAAGGACCACATTTGGACTGCAATTAGCCCTTTATACAGAGGTCCTGTTGACATCACTACTGGACGTTTGGTAGATGTCATCTGGCGCAACACAGTCTGCACCTTCAGGGGAGCAAAACTGGATGTGCACAAACAACGTAGTAAAGACGTGATTCTAGTTAACGTTAGTAATTAAACCTAAACAGCTAATGTAAGGTGAAACTGCCTGCAAGATTACCCTGTATGGCTACTATACGGATATTTCTCTACTATGCTCTAAGTCGCGGGGTTATGACACAATCGTTATTTTTACAAAAACGTCGGCTATGGTGCCATAACGTGAGATGCAAGGTAATGGACCCTATTATTGTGTTTCTTTAAAAATAAACAATAGATAAATAGAGTCTTTAAATGCTTCAGATGTAAAGTTACTTGCTGTCAAAGTGGCGCCAAAATGAATGGGAATCAATGGGATGCTAACGGCGGGTGATGACTAGTTAGAATCAATATGGCTCCATAGGAGGTACACTTTGTGGAGCCTCGCTTACCCCCTTGGTTGAAACACGCCCCAGCCCAATGGAGCAGTATCAGACTCATATTCTAGACTAGAATCTGAGTAGGACGACGTCCGGCTAGTTTTTAGACATCTTAATGAAAAAATGTTACATATTATAGGCTAACTTTAGCCTTACAGACTGCTGCTGTACCTGCTCTGGTATGTAGATCTTCATAGCTGCTGTTCCACCCAAATCCTCTGGGGGAGGGATAGTTGCTGTTGGAGGGGTCGGCGTCAGATGAGGGGGAAAAGATGGTGCTGTGGCTAGATGACAGCCACTCACCTTGGCTTTGATCCAACCCCTGACTGGGGTCCAGCTGGACACCTGCAGGCTGCGAGTATCGGCGGTCTGCGTGGGCATCATGGTGAGGCCCCACCTCTGTAGCTTGGTCAGGGGACGCTATGACGCGCTCTGCCTCTAAAGGCAGGCTTTGTCTGGTGGACACCCCTGAAACAGACCCAGATTCCAGTCTTGACCCAGCCCATGGTCCTTTCTGCCCTACCCCAGACTCCAAGCTCCAGCCTGGGCCATGAGGGGTCATCGTTTCCCTTTCCATATCCTGAACATAAATCTTAGGGAGCTTCCTTTCTGATGATGAGGATGAAGAGGAGGACACGACAGAGGGACAAACAGGTGGGTCTAAGATACACGGCGAGGAGGCAGAGATGACCCTCTCCACGTCTCTGAGAGGAGTGCTCAGGGGCTGTTCTACTCCAGCTGCACATTGCCTTATTTGGACCTCCTCCTCCTCCTCTTCCTCCTCATCTTCATCAACAGACACAGCAGATTTGTAGCTCTGCCTGTTTCTAATGTAGCGTGGAGCCGCCTGCAGCTGAAGACTGATGGGATGAAGAGGAGGTTCCTGATGAAGACCTCCCAAAGGCTTCAGAGAGGCCTCCCTTCCTCTGGGGGTTTCTGGGACTGGGGGCTGCTGCCTGGTTTCTCCATGGTGTTTGATTGCAGGTGTAATTCCAGGAGGCATCCCAAAACCCACCCTGTTTTGCGCTTTGGTGCACTGATCTGGGGAAAAGGTTTCAGACAGACTGACTGAGATCTGATTCACCACCTGAGCTGATGCTGCTGGTTTTTCAGAAAGTCCAGGTGTGCTGATTACCTGCTGCTGTTTCTTATTTAGTTTTAAATGTGCTTCCAGGTTGCTGCTGTTGTTGTTGAGCATGATACCAGCCGCGGGTAGAATTGTTTTGCCCGCGATTGCTCCCGGCGGGGCGGGTGTTGTCACCTCCCTCGGTTTCTGCCGAGGCTTCTCTGCGCTCCAAGCCGGACTCAGTTTGGCGTTCTCCGGGGAAGGTTCGCTGTTCTTCCGGGCGGAAAGCCGCGGCGGCTCGGAAGAGCTCTCTTCACCGCCGGCACCTTTGAATTTCTTTCTGAGAACGACGTAAGAGACGCCATCGATCTGTTTAACGGTGGCCAAGGAGTTGACAAACTTTTTGAATAGCTCCCGGTTGCGGTTCTGGTCAGCATGGTCCCTAATGAAATACCTAAAGTGCAGAAGCAGATCCGAGTTTTTCACCGAGCCCCCGCTGCTCTGAAGGAAATATAACAACGTGTCCTGAGATAATTCTGTGGCCATTCTGCTCTGAATGTATGTGGCTTCGGTCTCTCTCCACTTGTCTGCCAGTCTCAAAGGTTGTGGAGTTGTTTCTGTCAGAGGAAGATAGCTCCGCCCAGCTCAGGTATTTTACCTGCTGCATTCCTGTAGAAACCCGGATGTCTGAATGATGTAAACTACAGAAAAATACTGTGATTGGCACAGGGACTAAATGTACACAATAATCACATAGGCTGTGAAAAATGACTCAATTTTGTGTGTATTTTATTTTTATTTTATAATTATAAGTTTATTTTACTCAAATTCTTTTGAATGTGCCTCTGATAAGCAATTCATGCATTGGTCTTCTGATTGGCCTATACATTCAGAACAGGCTAACTAAAATATAGGGCCTAGATGTTAGTAGTTGCTTATTATTGTTTAATGAGGTTTTCTTGTAAATCAATCTCAAAACTGCAATATTGGAATTGACCCCTGTAGACGGCTTGACAAGAGTAGTCTACCTTTTACAGGTAGCCTACTCTTGTCAAGCCGTCTACATTTTACAAAAAAATGGTTAATTTTAAAAACTAAAATTAAATGTTCATGTCAAAATTAATTTCTAACCAATTTTAATTTACATTTTGTCTTTCCTGTTTTACCCCTACATATATTAATTAAACTGATATTTTCTATTACCAATAAAATAAAAACTCCTTAGGGCTAAGCCTTTAGGCTATGTGTCTTATATAAATTATGAGTTTGGAAACGTTTTACAGTAGGTTTTTGTAAATGTAAAGGTACCCTGTGGAGGTTTTGACAACTAGCAATAAGTGTAATGGCTTTACAAGTGGGTCCCCATCTTTAAGCAACAATATTGTATTGTTTTGTAGTCTTATTGGAGGAACCATGTTCATAAGCAATTACATTTGTCAGAAAATAGTTACAGCAAAGCAGTAGAACTCTTCAACGTTTTACTGTTTTAGTTATTATTATTATTATTATTTATTGTCTGCCGCTCCAATTCCTGTGAGCTGAAATGAGCTAGAAACCTGAAACTTGGTGGAAAAAGTGGAAATGGTGTCATGTGCTTCTATAGAAATATTAACCCAATCGGCCATATGGTGGCGCTGTAATTAAGGCTTAAAAATGCAAACTTTGAAAGGCCACGCCCCCCACAGCGGAAGTCCGTGTACAGAAAATGACTCCATAATAACCTCACACATGCAGTACACTGCAAGTGTCATCCATATTGACCACTAGGGGGAGCTTTAAATGCACAACAACTGGACATGGAATGACGCAAATCAAGATTTGAGCTTGGAATCGCAGCTTGCGGCTTTCTTATTAATTGTTTTTGTGCTGGTCATCTTCTTTTCTCAAAATGTCGTGAGCTGGACTAAGCTACATATCACGCTGAATTCAATGTAGCATCAGTGTCATCACCCATTGGTTTGTTGACTGCCATTAGAAGTTTTTGAAGCTAAAGGCTGAAGAAGGATAGTCGCCAATTTTTAACCCTTCTGACACGGGTAAACGCGGACCTTCAGGAGTTTTTTGTCTTCTACATCAGTAAAAAAATAAATCGTCAGTCTTTCCCTTTACCAGCTAATGCTAGCACCAGTTAGCTAGCTTTGGTTGACAAGGTGCTACTGAACACTAAACCAGTCAACCAAAATGTTTCATTCAACTTTGGTAAGGTGAAAACACATATTGAGAGAGGGTAAAAGCTTTTCAAAAGCAGATTCAGGTTTAAGGCACTTCCGCATTGGCTTAACTTTTCAGGCGCGGAAGTTTCCGCTTGGTTTAGCACTACCACGGTTCACATTCAATAAAACCTAATAAAGAAATAAAAAGTCTTTGAATGGTTCCCTTCCAAAGCCATGTCAGTGTTTTCTGATCTGACCCCAATCAGAGGGACCCTGTTGTAAGTGCCCTCTAAAACATTTACAAATAACCACTACAGGAGAAACTTGGTAGCTGAGTGCTTCCAGGGCATTACTGCGCCATATTACTGCAATATCCTGGTTTTATTCCATCCTTGGGCCCTTTTTGCTTGTCATAACCCCTTCTCTCTTCCTATTTCCAGTCTGTTTTTACTTTGTCAAATCAAGGCAAAAAATGCCAATAAAACAAAAAAACACCCCACACAAAATGAAGCAGCCATGGGCAGTATGAGAAACAATGTGTTTTTGAACATTGATGTATGTAAACATGTTCTATTAGAACCACAAAATACAAGTGTGATTGTAAAAAAGGCTATTTAGTAGTTTAAAAGCTGCCACAATTTTCATTTATTTATTTTTATTTAAAGCCCAAACTTTAA
>NC_048422.1:2887517-2899838 GCF_013103735.1 Etheostoma cragini
GAGCCAATTTTGTAAAATGTAAGGAGTAGAAAGTACCGATATTTGGGTTAAAATGTAAGGAGTAGAAGTAAAAAGTCGTAGTAAAGTAGTAAAGTAAAGTAGAAATATCAGAAAAATCTACTTGAGTACAGTAACGAAGTATTTGTACTTCGTTACTTCCCATCTCTGGACTACATGGAAGCAGCTGACCAGCTATTGCTGGGTCTAACGTTAGCGGTCCACTGATCCACTGCTGCTGGGTCTAATGTTGGTCGTCCGCTGCCCCAAATTGTGGGAAAGAATTTTTTCAAATTGGTAACATCGACGTAATGAGTAGCCCATAACATGAAATAACATGGCATTTTATTTTAAGTGTCCGGTGGGACAAGTAAATTTCTCTTCCACTTTCCCTACAAAAACTCTACTTGTCCCGGTCAAGGCTTAATGTCGAGCCTGGACTCCAGTAACTTTCACCAGCAAGAAATTGAACAAGTAAATAAAACATGCAATGATGATGTCATCACCGCGGTAGTGTCATGTAACTGCTGATATTGCAGTTATTGTCACAGCCCTAAAAAAAGAGTACAAACACCCTTCTTCTCTCTGCAATAATGCTGCTCAATTTGCGCATTTACTTTCAGAATTTTGTAGGGATTGCTGCTGTAGTATTGTGGACATTTTGCTTGTGTATTGTATGTACAGGAAACATTTTAGTACTTTATGTTTTTGTATTGTTGCATGTTGACAGACTGTCACATCCAGTGTCATTAAAGGCTTTCCCACATGTTATCCCCATTTAATAAACAAACTATAAAGTCAGATAGGCATTTGTTTTGAAAGAAATACATTTACAATTTATAGCATTTGATTCAAAATCCAACATTTCATGCAGCTGGGATTAATGCAAAATATATTGCAATGTGGGTATATAATAAAAAAAAGCCCCATGTAATGTCCGATTCACTCAAGATTTGGCATTAAGGCTCATGTTGCTATGCGGAACAAGTGTCTTTTATTTGGTGGCAATCAGATTAAATCTTGGCCAGATACACAACTTCCTGTTTCAATATTTGCCGCCTACAGGAAGAAAAAAATATATCAAAAAAAATAAAAAACAAACATTCCAACGGCGCCATCTAATGGCTTATTGACTCGAAACTTGGCATGGATGCTCACACCGCTATGCGGAACAACTGTGTCATGTTTGGTGGCAATCGGAATAAATCATGGCCAGATATGCAACTTCCTCTTTCAAGAACCCTGACAGGAAGTTGGTACTCGATAACTTGCAAATGTTTTGGACTATCAAAATTCTTTGGAAAACTTTTCATCATGAGTGTCAGTAGATGCTACCTGCAAAGATTCAAGAAGCATGCAGTCACGGCTAAGGAGGAGTTCGAAAGAATGTAAAACACATGACAATTCATAAATTAAAAATGGCCACCTTCCGGTTGGGCGAAGATAATGAAGGTAAATGGGAAATATGTTCGCAATGGTTGGAGCAATATGCGTATCAAATTTGGTGACGATTGGAGTAACTATGTCCAAGTTAAGGCCTTTCCACACATTAGGGGGCACTACAGAGCCCGCTTACAGGTATGGGCCAAATCGCTGAACAGACTCACAAAGCTCCCCGGTGTTTACGTGGGGCCCAATTTTTGTGAGTTTTGTATAAATTGAGGCCGTCAAAAATGTGCCCAAGTGCTAAATTCACTTAAGGGGGTGCTATAGAGCAACCATACCACTATCAAGCCATTAACATGTATTCAGATGAAAGAGATTCATATTCTGCACATGGCTGCAAGATTTGGAGAGTTTTCGTGGATCCTACGGTCCTCAAAAACGTCTTTGAAATATGAGACACTATAAGCTACATTAGAGCTGACTCAGATATGAAAATAGAAAAGTCAATCCAAAGGGATTGACCCACACCCCCAATGTCATCACACAAATCTGGGGGAAAAACCTTGGCCTTTGAGTTACTAGGCCTGTTTTGATTAGGCTGGTGCTATTTAACCCTTGTGTGTAAAACATACTTAATTGATGTGTACTTTAGCTCAATTATCAATGATAAATACATAATTTCTTGTTCCTATATGCCATTTACCCCTGGGAGATCACATTTATGATCATTTTTGTTTGAGAAAAGGAAATTGGATGATAAATGTTAAAAAAAAATAGAAACAATATTTTAATCATTATTGGTGCTTATGTCTTACAACTTAATCAGAACAGGTAAAAGTGCTTGACCTGTAACAACGTTGTGTGGGAATTACAGGTGCAGAAAGACCACATAATTTCATAGCACCTACATTTGAATTCCCAACCACCTAATATGTAATAGGTGTGTGTGTGTGTGTGTGTGTGAAGGGGGGGGGAATAATAAATACAGAAGTAATTTTTTCCTTTTTCAATGAAACCACAAAAGGGTTAACAAACATCTACAAACTACACAATTAACAAGCCGGAGAAGCCAATCCCTGTTTTGCATTGCATTCAGTTTAATTAAATGAGTCGGGGCTGAGGCCAGATCTTCCTCAAGTCCTAGAAACGCCCCTGTTGACCAAAGGAAGATCCGTGAACAGTGTTCTTTTTTCTGAGCCCCGTACAAAATTTAACGTAACATTTACAGTAACTTACAGGCAACAATTGTCCAACAACTTACTGTAAAAGAATTGACAGTAAAGGTACAATACTTCCGTTTACAGTATTTTATGTATTCATTGTAAAATACTAAAACAATCAAACACAACATAAGCTAAAAAAAAAATACAGTAGTTTACTATTTACAGGGCTATATTCAGATTTTTTTACAGTAATGCTTTGACTGTGATTTTGTCATGTCAACAAGGTTGTGACGTAAGCTTTAAAGCAGTCTTCGGTAAAAATAATGTACAGTAGTGTTACTGTACGTGATTTCACAGACATTTACAGTGTAGATGGGGCTCTCTCAAAAGGGTTGAAAACAGTGAATTGCCATTCTTTAACCTCTCTGAACAGAGCGCCATCTAGTGAGCTCAGAAAATGGTTCATGAAGCATCCTTTGGCAATCGCTAGTTGTGTTGTAATATGTTGTGTTCATACTATTTAAGAACGTGAGCATGCTCACATTTGCACTACACGTAAAGGAGAGCTGAGGCTGAGGGGAAAGACAATAGTTTTGTAGAGATTTGGTCTTGAATTAAAGGGTTGGACCAATGAAAATCAAGACCTGATGGAAAAGTCAGAGGATCACCAGAGTTGTTACATTTCATTCACTATTAGAATTAATGTCATTGTAGACATGTACACACATGAAAATGGTTTAAGAGTGGGTCCTTGCAGATTGATTCAAGTGGTTGCTGTAAAAATAGTAGTGAAGCCTGGTTGAGAGCCGCCTGGTCTGCAGCTCAAATTGACCTGCCACAGCTTTCTGTCATCAGCAGCGGGGTGACGCGAGGATACGGTTTCAGGTGAAAGTGTCTCCCCTTGCTGAGTGAATTAACAGAAAACTGACCCGTGAGTAGCAGCAATAACGGCTCTGCTGTTTCAAATGGACTGCATTCATATGAGGCTTTTCGGGCTGATGCACAATTAAACATTAACCTTGTATACGAACATGGCCACATGCATCATACCAGGTAGTAGCAAAATTAACAGCATATTCCTCTTACGTGTCTTGGAGACACTGAACAGTCTCGTTGCATAGGTATTGCACATGTGTATAATGAACAATTAAAAGGCATTCAATCTATCTTAATGTTAAATGCAAATATTGAACAAACTCATCAGATCTTACAATTTGTCAAACACACCTAAGTTACAAGAATACAAGTAAATAAAAGTGCTTTCTTTCGCAACTGAAATGCGTTTATTATTCTGTCGACACTATGTAACAATCCCTACAGAGATTTCTAAATGTTTAACCATAAACAGCTTTGAGGTTGCCAACACTAAACCCACAAAAAAAAAAAAAAAAAAAAAAGTCATAAGGTTAAGGTAAAACATCAAAAACATTAGCTCAAAATACTCCTTATCAGTTAATAGGACAGTTTAGAAAGGCAGGCAAAAGAGCAGCGGCAATAAAACCCTAAAGAATTTAAAGTGGTCAATACAATTGCTACAGATTAAAACCTTACAGATTATAATCTGTTACCTCAAACAATGCAGCATGTGGTGAACCCAGAACTGGCTTTGCCTCTTGCAATAACAGGAAGTTTAACCCAACTGCAATATAAATCAACGATGAGACGGGTCATGAAATTACACATAAATATAGGTAGAACTGTAAGTAGATTGAACCTTTTACCTCAGATCACTTCAACTGTCATCTCTGTTATGTTCTGTTGAACCAACGCAACCACGCCGTCTACAGGGTCTGGTTTAAAAATTTGTGCAAAATAGTGTGTTTACAAAAGCTTTAACTGCTCCCTAGCCTCACCAGATCACACTGCATGAAGCAATCCTGAGTGCTCCCTATATATAACATATTAATTAAGGCAATGGGCTCCAGGTGTGCACCTGTTAATGGAGATACAGAGGGTGAAGCTACCCTAAGGGTCATGAGCTAGAAGGTGGCCTTTCTAGGCAACAAGCCTACCTAGCACACTCGCATTGCCAGACCTATCTCCACAGCCCTGTGGAGTATGGTCTGACCCCAGAGGGCTCCGTGAAATAGTTTAAAGAAGGAACTTGTTTTGGTTGAACATTTGCAACTCTGCAGAAGAAAACAGCGCATGCAACATCAAATGATGTTAACCGTCAACACCATATAGTAACATGATATATTTAAATTAGTTGGATACATTGTTAAACAAAATTTGTCATGGTTGAGGTCCAGCTGGCTGTGAGTTGTTTGTTTTTGTATTTTCTGTGGTCCTGCCCTGTCCCCTGTCTTGTTTGGTTTCTCCCTCTTTCCAGTCGAAGCCAGCTGACTACACACACCTGCTTGCCATCATTAATCAAGGCTCTTGCTACCTGCACCTGCCAGTCATCAACTGTTCCCGCTGCTCACACCTGCCTGTCATCAACCATCTCCCACAGTATATCTAACCCGGCGCTTCATGCACTCTTCACCTG
This sequence comes from Etheostoma cragini, assembly GCF_013103735.1. Lineage (NCBI taxonomy): Eukaryota > Metazoa > Chordata > Actinopteri > Perciformes > Percidae > Etheostoma > Etheostoma cragini. The sequence goes on from NC_048422.1 coordinate 2,892,555, forward strand.
ATCATTGCTCCAGGCACAATGTTAAACCTTGTCAGTGTGTGTATATTACAAGTTTTGTCTCTTCCTTCCTGGTGTCCATCTTCCCACTCCCGACTTCCTGTTTTCTAAATAAATATTATTATTTGAGCCATGCATTTGAGTCCATCTTTGCTGGTGTAACAATATTGTCTCTCACCAGTGTATCTCCGTGTGTACTTTGTCCACAGCAATCCCACCAATTGGTCCCAAAATGTCCCAGTTCAAGAATCATATTCTTTTTATATCTTAACTATTCACTAAAAGAATCAAGCATGCCGGCCTAATTGCATGGTCCAAATATTCTTAACTCACCATTTTCAGCTTGTGCCTTGCGAGCGGGAAAGTTGTTTTCAACAGCAAAGTGATTTTGAGAATGGCAACACACAGAGATTGGAAAGTGCAGGGCAAAGCCAAGCATTGCACTGGATGTCAGACTTTGTCCTGAAAATGTACTTCTGTTGATCCAAACTAGGACTACATACATATAATGTTCCTGACTTTGCGAATAAGGCCGCCCACACATTGCCTGCATGGTGTTAGCATTTTTATTTCAGCTCCTTTGTTCCACACGCGAAAACACATGCCTGCTAGAAATAGAAACAAAACCTATTTTTCACGCCAGCATGTTGGAAGCAGGCAAAGATGTAATGTCATTTCGACACAAATACATAATATTAAATTACATTTTGATGTTTGAAATTCTCTAGGTTTTGACATAAATGCAAATTATTTTTTTTTAAATTGCCCATGTCACACTTGTGAATACTGCCTCCGTTGTCTTTTCTGTAATCAGATCAATAGGCTATAAATTAGATTGGTGTGTTGCCTCCTCCCTCCCTGTAGCCTGAGTCACCTAGCAAAAGCAGCGCCGCGTCAGACACGTTTCTGGTGTGCAAAGACAGAAAAATCAACCATAACGCCACGCTCATGCCACACATCCAGTCTGTCGTAGGCCTAAATGTTTCTGGCTGAAATGGGAGTCGCTGACTTCCCTCCTTGAGTTTTTATGTCCATGTTTGTACCTTTAAACCTTTGTCTAAGAACCATAAATGTATGCTCTAACAGGTTGTTTATCTTTTGTATTGGTGATTCAACCAGGTTTTCATGTCCGCCCAAACCCTAAAAGGCTGTCAGTCACCTAAAACTGTCTATGAGAACAAGGAATTTTACTGCGGAGCCCTAGATGCCTGCAACCCTAGATCAAGAAGTGCCACACAATCTTCACATTGACTGGCTGGATGCCAAGGGGAGTGTTGTCTGGAGGTGGAGCTTCTACTGGGATCTTTGCCAAAGTAATGCATGTCACTGCTGTGTTTTAGCATGCAGAATGACACTAGTTAGCACACTGCACTGGTTTCTGATTCAACTGCCCCGTAGGTGTTGTTGTTGTTGTTGTTGTTGCTGTGGCACCTGTTGAATAAAGATTGATTTCACTTGAGTGTTTTCATCCAAATCAAGTCACTTCTCTGCATATCCAGGCTGTCGGCCACGCCGTTTGCCTCACCCTGACACTAAATTTAGCGCTGCAGCTCTGGATCTTTTAACGTATGATGTAAAAATAGAAAGGAGGGGAAGTCTGCTTACCACACAGCAGATATACAAGACAGACGCTGAGTGGAAGCACATGAAAGTTAACTGCTTAAACAGACTGAAGAGAGACAGATAAAGGCAGACAGAGAGACAGTCAGATAGACAGACAAAGAGACAGGCAGGTACCTTTGTGCCACCGTAAAGATTTGAGACAGACAGGCATAGAGATAAAGGCAGAAAGAAGTGGACACATACTGTAGTTCATCTGAATGTAAACTGTTATTGGTCACAGCAAGGGATGTAAACAGACAGACGGGCTGTGAGAGTGAGACAGAAATACATTAGATCAGGTAAGTGCGGATTTATCAAAGTTGAAATACACCTTATATATATATATGGATTTAAATGTTAATCTCAAAATAATGCTAGAGTTGTTGGAAGCAGTTTTCTCAGTTTTACAGGAGATCAATCCAGCAATCTTTGCGCTAAGCTAGGGCTAGGTTAAACTGCTATTATGTGTAGGCTGAGGGTCATATGGGTGGCAAAGGCAGCCACGAGTGTTTATCACCTGTGCAGTACGACTGCATAGGTGATAAAGTCGCATTAAAGTCACTTTTATCTAGGTCCCCAGAGGGAGCTGGTGCTGTCACTTGAGTCAGTAACATTTGGCAAGATTAAGTTTGCAAATGAAAGAAATGTGTGTGGAGTATCCAAACCTCTGTAGCCCGCCCCTTGTCCTCAATGCAGGGTAGAGGCTCGAGGCTACAATAGTTATTGCTAACATAACATACCCGATCTGTACTGGAAACCCGATTTGTTGAGGGTCTATCCCCCGACCAGTTGGATACCCTGACTCTAACCATTCAAGGTCAATACCTAACCTCAACTACTGTACCTACACAAATGCTTACAACAAATTGGGTTTCGGTACAGACTGGGACACACCCTAATCATCGTCGGAGCTGTAGCTGTAGGCAGTCAATGTGAATTATGGGTATGTTTGGAATCCGTCATTTATGAATTTCTCAGTCTTTCTGCTTAAATAACAAGTTGGTTTTCTGGGCTTGACACAGAACTCTGGACATTAACACCACTGCTTTTATGAAAAGAAGTCTCCAATATTTTTGAATAAATAAGCTTCTTGTTTGAAATTGGAGTAAGATAAGAAGATGGATATTAAATTGATTTATGCGCGTCCAGTACAGAAAAGCCATTTTCACATAGCATAGCATAGCATAGTTTAAGAAGAGCTGCTAACTATAGTTAATCAAAGGATGAAAATCCACCATCCAACAACTCTGATTATGTTTAAAAGATTGTGTATCCCGGGAGCAGAGACTCCACTTGTATCCACAGATGAAAGACACACTTACGATGTTGTCACAGTTATTTGATTCTCAGCCGTTTTCATCAGCGACTTCAACGTCATCATGTGCAGGGGCCTGACGCCTGAGCTCATTTCCTAATTTTGAGTCATGGTTGTTTGGATAAGTCAGCCTCATTATCAACACAGTCATTGCTAAATCCATCTTCCAGACAGAAGGGGATTAAAGTCTGTAAACCCCATTTAAAACAGAGTTCTCCATAACACATTTGATTCTATGGCTTGCCAATGCAAAAGCACTTAAAGTACCATCCAGATTTTTTTTTCTCTCTCATTCATATATATATATATATATATATATATATATATATATATATATATATATATGTGTATATACATGCATAAATACATACATACATACATACATAGGGGTGTGTAAGTATACACACCCCTACGTTAAATTCCCATACAGTCAGGCACATTTTTAATTTTAAAAGCCAGCTATTTCATGAATCTAGGATACTATGCATCCTGACAAAGTTCCCTTGGCCTTTGTAATTAAAATACCCCCCCACATCATCACATACCCTTCACCATACCTAGAGTTAAGAGACTGGCATGGTGTCATTTCTGTTAGCTTAATAGCTGGTTTGATTTGCATTGAGAGATGATCCTATGGAAGGTTCCCCTTACCAATCTCTGGGTATGTTCGTTGGTTAGGTTGGATTTTCCAATTTCTTATTAATTAAGGCATCAAGATCAATTTTCAAAAGACGTTTTTTTTACTCCTTTTTTTAAATCAACTTTAGCATGGATGTGTAAACATATACAAGTTATACATAGCTACATACAGCTCTGTAGCTATAGATCATTTCCCAAAGATTGATTTTCTATCAATCAGCTGACAGAGACCGGACGTATGATCCATCACGGTAGTGATGGGTGAATAAAGCCTAATGCGCGATTTATGGTTCTGTGGAGGCTCCACTCAGAGCTTTTGCCGTAGCCTACTTTAGTGGCCTAAAGTGGATACTTGTGTTGATGTAGCAAGGCTCACGTGCGTGCGTGCGTGCGTCTGTGTGTGTGTGTGTGTGTGTGTGTGTGAGCGTGTGTGTGTGTGTGTGTGTGTGGTAGAGCGAGAGAGAGAGTGACCCTGTTTAGCATCGGCTTCGACTCTAGATTCATAGCGAGAGAAACAAAGTGAGGTCCCTTTCTCCACGCACTTACGTAAGTAGCTACGTTGTAGATTTTACGCAGAAGCCCAAATCACGCTTTACTAAGCTTTGGTGCTTGAAACACAGTGAAATCTGGTGGCTTGCAAAAGGTATAGAAGCCCTCCAAGATCACTGAAGCACTACAACACCTCTTTGATTTGAAGTTATGTTGTTGTTGCTCCTTGAAGCACGTTGCTGACCCGGGTTTAATTATAGAGTGATGCCTGTTGGGTTGTGTCACAGTTTGACCAGTGAGTCTTCAACAAGACACTGCTCTAAGGACTGAAACAAAACTGGCCTATAACATTTATCTGTCTTATATTGGCGGTATGTAAGGATACTTGAGCTAATGAATTCTGCATTTGGATACTTAATGTTTCATACATCTGTAAATGGCACAACACGTGCACAATCACAACATTTATTGATATATATATATATATATATATATATATATATATATATATATATATATATATATATATATATATATATATATATATATATATATATATATATATATGTATATATGTATATATATATATATATATGTAACTATCGGTAAGGTTTTCTACATTCTAGCTTGGTGTGCGTTTTGAAAATGTTCTTCTTTTAAAGCAATGGAAGAAAAAAACAAAAAGTAATACCAGTTTTATTAATTATTATACCAAACATGAAAAACAGCTCCTGCTTGTGTCATCTAAATCAAAACCAATCAGCACGCTTCTACCAAGATCTACTAATGTCTGTCTAACGTCACGTCGTAGAGACACGCAGAGGAGCTGAAAATTACAATAAAAGATTTGTGACGTAACATGTTATGATTATTTTTGTTAATTGATTTTATAAAATTTGTATCGATACCCAACTCTACAGATAATGTGAAACAGAGGTTTTGCAACATGCTTTATCCATGTTGATTGATTTACTTTGAACATTCTGGTATTCTTTTGTTAAAAATGAATGAATAAAAAATAGAATATTGGCATTTTTATCGAAGTTGGCTAACATTTAGTTGCAGTATTAGTTTTCCACATTATGATAACTACTTCAAGATGTCCAACTGAAGCTTTTACAAGTCAAAGCTTGTACTGCAGTAACATTTTACAACTAACCATCAAGTATCCCAAGCACTTGAACACACCACCAACAACCATAGAGAAACAGTACACGTTACACTGTAGAAATGCAACACAACCCCATGGGTGACACCTTTGATGCCGTTTCTGATCAGTTTTTTTTGTTGGTCGTGTCTCCTAGGCAACAGGATGTTGTCAAAAAAGGAGGAACGAAGGTCGTTCGGCAACGGGCCGCTTAGAGACCAATGGGAGAAGAAAGCTCAGAGCATCATAGAGCAGAACAAACAGGAGGCCGAATGGAGGAAGAAAAGTTCCAACAAAATGTGAGAATATGGGATGGTTTGAGCTGCTTTAGCATCTTACTAAATTAATCTTGGTAAGAGTCACCAACAGGAAATTTAAATAAAAAACCCTTACAACGCTACCTAGGGCACAACAGGAAATACTATGTGAGCATTGATAATGAGAGAACAAGGCACACAGATCTGTTACTGATGAGGAAAGACGTGTTCCAAAGTACTTCAAATGTTTTTATTTCTAAGAAATCAAAAAAGGCAGGGGCTTGAACTGCTGTAAGAAAAGAAAAGAAAAGGGTAAACACAAATGGCAAACAAAGGACGTTCACCCAGGAGAGCAGGGTTCATGTCCCGTGTGTGTCTTTAACCTATGCCGTTATTGTCATGGGAATCGTAACACCCCCCACAAGCTTTTCCTTAACCCAACAGCGTCAAAGGGACGCCAAGCGCATGCTATATAACGCTAAAAGGAGACCTTTAGCATCAATAACAAAGGCACCTGACCAAGCGTCCGTAGTTTACAATACGGGAGTGAGAATGTGTTGGTGTTGTCAAATTAACAATAAGGTTAATTTAATGAAAGATAGAAAATTACATAGTATCGCTTTAAACCAGTCACAATTGTCTTGGGACACTAAGCACCGGACAATGACATGATGGCTCTGGTGGTCTCGGGAAGGAAGTTGTTATAGTGGAACATCTGCAAAATATTAAATGAATTGAACTGTAAGGTGAGCTATTTAAATTAGCTGATACATGGTTAAACCTCATTTTCTCTTACCAGTGTATCCCTGTGTGTACTTTGTCCACAGCAATCCCACCAATCACTCCCAAAACGTCCCAGTTAGAGAGGAAACAGTCTTTGTAAATCTTTACAATCATTCCCTAAAAGGACCGAGCAGGTCTGCCTTGTTGCACGCTCCAAATCTTCTTCAAAACTTGACATTGTCAGCGTGTAGCTTGCCATAGCTCGAAAGTTGTTGTCATTTCATTTCAGATTTAGAAAAATGTTGTCGATCATTATTTTATGTAAATGCTTTTAGTTATGGGCCATACTTGAATAAAAATACACTTACGATTTAAAAAAAGGGGAATATGCGGTTGTGCTACAAATGAACATTGCATTCAAAATCGGGATGTTAGCTGTGTACACGATCACTCTCTTGTTTGCTCATTCACAACTCTATATTTATATTACACACAGGTGGAACTAACACTGTTAAGGAAGGCATTGGTGGGGGCACTACGTTTCTCAGTGTTCACTCATTCTGATAGTATATTCATTGGTTTTGCATGTTTATTTTAATGTTTTTGGAATCTGCAGATCTTTCTCGAAGTGGAATTATCACTGGTCACTAGTCTCCAATGGAGACTTCCATCAGCTCACCAGTAGTGCAGATGATGCGGAAAAAAACAAGCCAAAAATCAAATTCAAAGTCGTCCCCCCTCCTCCCAAACCCAAACATGAGCCTGCCCCTGCTCCGCCTACTCCCAGGAAAGCCGCTTCGCCCAAACCTTGCAGGCAAAAACGTAAAGTTGAAGTGGATGTGTTCGGGCTGTGCTGGAGAGACTCCTGGAAGAGCTTGAAGCCTCCAAAGTATCTTTACCTGAAGGCCAAAGAGACGAAAACTACAATCCCAGGATTCACAACCATAGAGCTGCCTAACAACAGGGAGTACAAACCACCGGGGTACGGATCAGAGGCCGAGTGGGAGTCTCCTTTTGAAAAATGGAGTAACTCCTGGAAACAGGTACTGAGACAGACACAAACTGATGGCTTCCCATTAAAAGGACACTAAAACCCAGAGGGCAGGGGGAAGGGG
>NC_048422.1:2899848-2911862 GCF_013103735.1 Etheostoma cragini
TGGCTAGTGCCAGATAAATTTGAGTATTGTATTGCCTCGATATACCAGACCTAAAATACATTGGACTCTTTTGAGGTTTCAAGGACTTGATGCACACCTTTTAGTGCAGGGAACACTAAAAGTATGGGTAGGTTGGGGGGGGGGAGTTAAGAAATAGGCTTCATTATCCTCATTAAGCTGTAGGCTGCAAAAAACTGACAACTAATTCAACTTGTCACTAATCAAGTAGTGTTTCAAGGAACTGTATTGTGTAAAATTTAAAAAAACTTCCAATTTAACATAATAACATTTTAACTTACAGTTGTTCTGTGTATTCTCAGATATTTACATGAGCTATCTTTGTCTCCGTCCGGCCAACCTGTCAGTCATGACTTGGCTTACAGTAGCAATGCTAACCATGGCACTGTATACATGAAAATATCCAGCTACTGCCAGCATTAGCTGGTAATTTAAGGGATGGATTTTCAATTTGATGTTCTGCTTTGCATGCTGATGAATGGCAGCCGTGCCCAGAAATCTCCACTCGATGACTTGCTCCAGATCCGTAAAAAAAAATCAACTTTCCCTCCCAACCCTGGCTTAATCACATCATTCCACCTCTGATCAAAATTCGCCACATTTGGTTTAAAAAAGAATAAGATGGCGACGGACAAATTGTCAAACTCGAGGCCTCATAACGGCACTCCACAAACGAATAGGTGATGTTGCTTCTGATATGTTTTCAAACTGATTGAATTTTATTTACATAGCGCCAAATCACAACAGTTATCTCATTGTGCTTTTCCTAAAAGAGCAGGTCTAGAACATACTCTGTAATGTTATTTACAGAAACCCAACAACTATGTCCACTCTCTGTACCCGGTTTAGTATTCTGAAAGAAAACCCAGGAGATGTGTTTGTCCAGTCAGGATTAGAAAGGGTTCGTGTTACTGTCTGATTGACAGAAAAAGCTGTCACTCACCTGTTGTACAGTTCATAATTAACGTGTCTCAAGCTTATTCATCCACAGCTTGCTCAGATCGCGAAGGAAGAGACAGCTGTTTAAAGGTGCAAAGCAACACAGTTAAAACTGTTTAACCACTTTTGTCTCCATTGTTCTATTGTCCAGGTGAAGAGCCCTGCCCAGTTGGAGCGCACTGAGGAGAAACAATTCCAATGGGAGATTTCGCTTGAACGGAAACCGGTTGGCAAAGCTGAGATAGAAGTCTTTACTCTTCCCGTCTGGGCCGGTACGTGGAAGTTCATAAACTTCGCCTTCCGGCAGCAGCAGAAGTACTGGGATCGTATCTGGCCTGAGTTCCAACAAAACCTCAGCAACAAGTTCGACAAAGTACAGCAACTAGAGGAGCAGGTGGGGGAACAACATGAATACAATTATTGTTTTATTGTTTCCCATTGCTCAATCAACTTCGTCGGCCATGTGGAAGCAAATTGAGAAAGATAATATCCGTGTATTAATATATAATAATAATACACGTCATGCTACATGATCACTGAGCAACCAGGACACCCATTTGTGTTATTGTTATTAAAAATGTATGCTGTGATGATTCAAACAGGACGAGCCCTCAGACTGGGAGGATTCATGGAGACTGTCCGGGGCAGAACTTGAACCAAAAGACACCACAGAGTACGAGACCCCAACTGCAGGCTCCTCCGGCACTGACACCACAGTCATGATGAGGCTGAACGAAGTAATCCTGCCCGGCTGGAGTGACTCCTGGCGGCTTTCAGCGGCCCCCCTGGAGGAAGTAGAAGAACGTCACAAGAACTGGAACTCATGCTGGGGATACAGACAGCAGATCAGGTGGGTTGGTGCTGAATGACCCTCACCTAATGTTAAGCACCTTTACTGTATGAACTGTTTAACATGTCTGAATATGCACCAGGGTCCCAATTAGGCAAGGGCCGGTATGATTTACTGAGTTGTATATGAGTTGATAACCTTATGCAGATATCTTATGGTTTCACGGTATTGCAGTAATGCAGTTACAACTACAAAATGTATTATTATTTTACTTTTAAAAACATTGCCCACTGGCAAGCAAGATGAATTTCTGAACTGCACTTTCTGTCCTTGAAAACTCAGACGAGTTTTGAGAGAAAGAGACCGTAATGTGCATCATTACATCAACATCAATGTTAAAATGACAACGATCAAACAGATGGATGAAGCCATATTCCATGTCTGAAAAGGGCCTTATACACAAAAGGCATTTTTTTTAAATTCATAAAAAAGTATGATAGTGTGTTCCTGAAAAGATCCATGGAGAGTTACGTTTTGCTCACACACACACAGAGACTCATAGTAGGCTCACTTATGCCTCTCCTGAGAGTCTTTCAGGTGAAGGCACTGTGTCAATAGCCAGTATGAATACGCCCATTCTAGACGCCAAGAGTACAAATATGACGCAGAGTAGGAGTTTAATAGGGGCTCTTTATTCAAACTGATCTGAACAAAAAATATACATAAATCAAACCAAAACTATGACTATGTCCGCAGGTGGTGCATGGCTTCACTGGAGTCCCATCAGCGACACAGCGCCATGCTGACTAGAAGACGTAAAGCCACAAACCTCGTCCTTGCATCACGGCTGGACGAGGAGACGGCAGATAACGCGGAGTGGACTGAGGCCTGGAGAACTCCTAAAAGATGGATCGAAGCAAAGGAGGACAAAGTGACCGAGACGCGGGAGGACGAAGTGGAGGAGATGATGGATGACACAGAGGACGAGGAAGAGGAAGAGGAGGATGAAGGAGTAGACAACGAGAAGGATATGGAGGTAGATGAGGAGGAGGAGGATGAGGAGGACGAAGGAGTAGATGAGGAGGTGGAGAAGGAGGAAGACAAGGAGTACAGGAGCGAAGAAATACACAAGAAGGAAGAAAAAGAAATTAACAAGGAGGAGGAGGATGAAGGTGTCGATGAGGAGGAGGAGGAGGATGACGATGATGAGGAGGAGGAGGAGGAGGAGGAGGAAGAAGAAGTAGACATTAAGGAGGTTGATGGGATAAACAAGAAATACAAGGACAAAGATCTGGACATAGAAGATGAAAACGAGGAAGAGGACAAAGAGGAGGAAGAAAAAGATCTGGATCAGGAGGATGAAAGAAAAGAAGGAGATGACGAAGAGGAAGAGGACAAAGAAACACACAAGGGATGGGAGAAGGAGAAAAAAGTAAACGAGAAGGGTGATAACCATGACGTGCATGAGGAGGAAGATGCAAAAGAAGACGAGGAGGATGACGAGGAGGAGGACGAACATGAGAGGGACAAACACAAGGACAAAAATGTAAACCAAAGGGGTGGGGGGAATGAAGATAAAGGAGAGGAGGAGGAGGATGAGGAAGAAGTGGATGAAGAGGAGGAACTGGAAGCAAAAGAAAAATACAAAATGGACAAAGTAGAAGAAGAGGAGAATACAGACGAGGAGGAGAGTAAAGAAGTAGATGAAGAAGAGGACAAAATAGCAAATAAAGAGGAAGATAAAAGTGTAGAGGAGGAGGACGAGGAAGAAGAAGCAGACGGCAAGGACGAAGAGGAAGAATTAGACAAAGAGTGGTTGAAGAAAAAATCTGACAAAGGTGACAAGCAGGAGGGCAGAGAAGTAGCCGAGAAGGAGAGAGTAGACAGGGATGGGGGAAATGAAGAGGTAGATGAGGATAGCGTAGATACAGGGGTGGAGGATGAAGAAGTAGACAAAGAGGAGGAAGGAGAGGACATGGAGGGCGAATTAGACAAAGGACGGGTGAAAGACGTAGACGAGGAGGAGGAAGAGGAGGAAGTGAATCAGAGGGACAATGAGGATCAAGAGGATAAAGAAGAAGAAGATGTAGTAAATAAGGAAGAGGATGAAGACGTAGACAAAGGAAAAGATGAAATAGTTAAGGGAGAGAATGTAGAAGCAGACACGGGAGAGGATATAGAAGTAGACGAGGGAGAGGATGTAGACGAGGGAGAGGATGTAGAAGTAGACAAGGGAGAAGATGAAGGAGATGAGGGAGAGGATGTAGACGAGGAGGAGGATGTAGTAGACGAGGGAGAGGATGTAGACGAGGAGGAGGATGTAGTAGTAGACGAGGGAGAGGATGTAGACGAGGAGGACGATGTAGAAGTAGACGAGGGAGAGGATGTAGACGATGAGGACGATGTAGAAGTAGACGAGGGAGAGGTTGTAGACGAGGAGGAGGATGTAGAAGTTGACGAAGAGGAGACTAACAAATTTGATGCTGGAGTAGAGGAGAAGACGGTGGAAGCAGAGGAGGGCGACAATGGTGACAAAGAGAAAGAAGAGGAAAACAACGTACACAAAGAAAAGAAACTAATCAAACGCAAACCAGATGTCCCACTCCATCTGCAGTTCCATAAACTACACGCGTCCTTCTCCTCCTGGAAGAAGTCGTGGATGGTGGCGGTAGCACGCAGAGGAGGAGATGAAGAGGAGGACGAGGAAGAGGATGAGGAGTTGGTGGAAGAGTGTCGGGCTTGGAAAGAGTCGTGGAGGATTTGCCGCTGGAGGAAGCCAGACGATGACGAGGTGGTGTGCTTCTCCACCGCAAACCGGAGTCAGAGATACATTGGGCTGATGCATGCTGGGATGCCAAAGAGGGAATGGACTCTCAGCTGGAAGACAAACCAAGACTGTAGCAAAAGATGTAAACACTGAAGTGGAGGAAGAGGAGGAGGAGGAGGAAAATGAAGAGGAAAGCTCTTTTGCTCATTTAAGATTGTATTAAGTCAGGTTTAATGGGAAGGAAGGAACTCTCCTTCCTTAGAGTAAAACTGAAAAGAGAACCCTGAATCATTCACCATATTTAAAAAAATAAGGTCACATTAGTTCGGTTGTCACTTCCTTTGTGTCCTTACATCCTAACATTTTGTGTACTCATATTCCTATGTTGAAAATACAGCTTTGTGATTTCAGATGTTAAGGAAGAGTATTTAGAAAGTAAAGCGCGACCGATTATATCGGCGGGCAGATATTATCGGCCGATATTAGGCATTTCCCGGTCTATCGGAATCGACATTTATAATAGACAATTAAATGTTCATTCATCAGAGTCATTTATAATGACAAATGAAGGATTCTGATAAAATAAAAATAAACAGTGGGTCAATCGTGTTATGAGTGGTGGCGTTGCATAGTCTGTCCACCAGAGGACACTCAACAACGTCCCTGTTAGTGTTGGCGTTGCATAGTCTGTCCACCAGAGGACGCCCTAGAACGTCCCTGTTAGTGATGGCGTTTTATAGTCTGTCCACCAGAGGACACTCTACAACGTCCCTGTTGGCAACACAGATTTCTTTTTTGTTAGTGTTTTTCTTCCAAGTTAAGTTTCATATCCTAATTATGTATTTTTATACATTTTATTTATCAGAACATAAATATATTTGATGTTCTGTTGGGACAATATAAAAATTATTATATTATTTTAGTGAGAACTCAAATAACTCCAAAAAAATAATGTTATGGGAATCTGTTTATATTTTGTAACACGTTTCTTTTTTTTCTTTTTACATATAAATGTCTGCATAACGGATTTTTAAGTAACCAAATATTTTTATCGGCATCAGCCTTCAAAATCCTTCATCGGTCTGGCTCTAGTAGAAAGACTGTTTAATAAAACTGAACTGTGTGGGTGTAAAATGATAGCCAGGGTGAAGGTAGAATAAAAAAAATGTTTTTCAGATTCCCCTGTCCTGTCACAAAATACTAATATTGGATAACTATCTTCATTGCTACAAAGCTAATGTTTGTACCAAAGAAACATATTTTGCCAAGGTTCAACACATTTTCACAATTTACATGATCACAGGTGAGAAATAATACTTTCCAAGTGAAGCTCAAATTAAGAAAATGTCCCAAAAGTCAACTGAGGACAGATTGTGAGATTGATGAGATAACGGAAAAAAATGTTTAGCCAACAACTTTCTAATTTCTATTTTTATTACAAAAACAATCATTAACCAAAGAGTGATAGTGTTTTGCATTTTTACTCTTCGTGTAGTCAGATTTTTTTAGGTCAAAGTCAGAAACACAACACGCCTCCTAACCTCGGAGTAAACAGACTTCAAAATCCAACATGGCTTCCTTGTGCATCAACAGTTGCGAAAGCTGTAGTAACATACAGTTATGTACACTTCTGTCTTATTTGTATCACACCAACTTTTACATGTTGTTGTGCTGTTTGTATGCAGAAAAAAACAGCGTAATGTGTTATCAACTGGTATTGTTAACAGTGGCTAACCCGGCTAGAGCTAATTAATAATTTATGATTCATGATTTCTTTTAATCTCAACTGATTCTGGAGATTATGTAATTGTTATTCTTTTAGATCTTACAGCGGCATTTGACACAGCATCCTTATTTCTCGCCTCGAGCATGACGTGGGGATTAGGGGCACTGCCTTGGAGTGGTTTAGGTCATACATGTCGGACATTGATTTTAGACTCAGTTTTGGTGGCTCTATTTCACCTTCTGTGTCCCTCACATGTGGAGTTCCACAGGGTTCGATTCTCGGGCCAATTCTTTTTTCACTCTATCTGCTTCTTCTTGGATGTATCTTAAAAAGACACAACATCAGCTTCCATCTTTATGCAGATGATTCGCAAATCTACCTGCCCATCAAGAGAAATGATGGTAGTTCTTTAGCAAGATTAGTTGACTGTTTTAATGATATTAAAGCCTGGACGACCTTACATTTTTTAAACTTTAACAAGAGTAAAACTGAGGTTATGGTTTTTAGACCCAGTGGCACCTCTGATATCTCACAAATAGACCTGGGCATTTTTCAACCCTATGTTAGGTCTGTTGTAACAAACCTGGGTGTAAAAATGCATTGTGATTTTCAAATGGAGAAGCAGATCAATTCTGTTGTGAATGCAAGTTTCTTTCAACTGAGGCTTCTTACCAAGCTTAAGGCCTTTTTATCCTTCACAGACTTTGAGAGGGTTATACATGCTTTTATTACAACACGCCTTGACTATTGTAATGCTCTGTATGTAGGAGTTAGCCAGGCCTCCCTCTCTCGACTACAGCTGGTTCAAAACGCTGCCGCTCGTCTCCTTACTGGAACTCGTAAGCGAGATCACATCACCCCTGTCCTTGCCTCGCTCCACTGACTCCCAGTTACTTTTAGGATTGATTTTAAGATTTTATTGTTTGTTTTTAAAGCCCTCCATGGACTAGCTCCAGTCTACATAACTGAGCTGTTGAAGCCACATGCTCCTTCAAGATCTTTAAGGTCTGCAAACCAGTCTCTTCTTGTTGCCCCTAAAACACGGCTGAAGAGTAGAGGGGATCGGGCTTTCTCGGCCGCAGCCCCGAGACTTTGGAATGAGCTGCCTCTACATGTCAAACTGGCCCCCAGCCTTCCGGTTTTTAAATCGCGACTTAAAACACATTTTTATTCCCTGGCTTTTAATACAGCATGAAAACTGTATGTTGTATTTGTCCGGTGTTGTATTCTGTCTATTTATTGTTCCATGTCTATGTGCAGCACTTTGGTGAACCTGGTTGTTTTTAAATGTGCTCTAGAAATAAAGTTTGATTGATTGATTTGATTGAATTAAAACAATGAAAATCTAACTTGTAAATGGGATGCATTCAACTCGGATGTGAAGTCATTCCCAGCTCCGGCTTCCAAGTTCCTGGGTAAATGGAAGGCACTATGAACATGTTAAGGACTAGTTACACTAAATGCTAACATGAGATAATGACAAGGTAACGTCTGAGAGATGAGACGCTGAGATGAAAAGTTTTCAGATGTATGTATTTAAATTATGATATGTAGTGTATACTCTACATATACAGTACATACAAGAGCTCCTAATTCATTCATTGTTCAAAACACATCTCTATAAGTACAGGTCTAATATCTTCAATACATTTTTTGTATGTTGTTCTTTCACATAAGACTATAGAAGTGTACCAAAAAAAAAGTCTACTTATTGAATGGGACATAAATGAGGGGTCCCCGGTGGATTCTCTCTTGTAAAGGGTCCTTGGATGGCATTAGGGAACGCCAGCAAGCTCAGCAGGGCAATTTATTTCTCCAAACTAAAGCTAAATGGTTGTCAGTTTGGGTGACCACTGCTGAATAATGTTGGGAAGCAACGGGTAAATAAAATCCAGTCAACTGACTTTTCAACTTTTCCACACTCCCAGTTGCACGTTGAAATGTGTGTTATAAATCAGCCACCAGATGGAGACACAGAGTCGCTCAGTCTCTGTGGTCCATGTCAGCCTGGAGCAAAACAGATTCCCCCTGTAATGAATGTTGTTGTGTAGTTCAAGTTTTACAGCATGGAAACATATAGCTGGATCAGACTTTGGGCTACACAGGCAATATTTTTAGTTTTGTTTAAGTCTCTTTGGGGGAATAGTTGATTCCACCTAATTCTTTATTTAGAGTCCAGTGCAATGCTCAATCTAAAAGGAAAATGTAAAAGTTTGATTCAAAAAGTAAAATCTTACCTTCACATTAACATAAAAACTGTCAAAACATTGAAAAAGGGATGTGATAAATAAATAAAAATGCATTTCCTTTGCTGTAAAGTCCCATTCATTTCTTTTCTATTAATGAAGCCTTTGTCAGGTTTTGTGCAAAAGCAGGCTGGGACCCAAAATGCAGTTTGGAGATGACGAGGCAGCAGGAAGATTTGAAATGTTTAACAAATTAAAACAGCTTACGGACAAACGGTGTCCTGGAGGAGGCAGGGAAAAACTGGCGACTCGAGATCCAAACAAAAAGCAAAACACGCAAAACACTGAAAACTAAGAGCAAAAACCCCAAGGAACACAGGGGTCGATGAATGGAATGACAAGAATCTGGCAACAGACTTAGGGAGCCCAGGGACCATGAGGTAACAAGGGTAGAGACAGGTAGGGAAAGGTGACATGACATGAGGGCTGGTGAACAGGTGGAACACATCAAGGCGGGGCAGAACATCACAAAGGTGAGAAAATTGTTATTTTTTCCACTTTATTTGCAAATTGTCACAAACACCATGTGATTGTTGAATCTAAAAAATATTCACAGGATATGTATGTCCAAATCAGGTGGTCATTTTCAATTGATACAGTTAGAAAAGAAGAAAATTAAATATATAAATAAAACATTGAATCGAAAGTTAGGCTATATAATCAAGTTTCCTTGAAAAAACCCTATAGTATGTCAGCTGTATGCATACTTTTCTTATCACTAATAATTTGGATAGACTCAAAAGGGGGAGGGGATTAAAAGTTGTCCGAGATTTTGAAAATGATGCTTCATGCGTGTGAAATGGTCCTTGCAGTACTAATGTTAGTCACGAATAAATGTTGGAGGTAAGATGTTCAGAAATGTATGAATGACTCATTCTTGACAAAAGAGCTGTGTGCGTGCGTTGAATATGATTGGGCTGGAAACAGGTTTGGGCTTTTAAAAAGCTGTCAATCAAAATGTACTTGTCAGGCTCGGGGTGAATCCTGTTGGGCTCCGGCCTTGTCGGGCCTACCTTTTAAGGACCGATTACAGCTCTAAGCTAGACTATCTGTGCAATCTGAGTCTTCTGTTGGATGACTAAAACTACTTTTGAATGTACACATGTTCCACCGAATTCACAAGACACAAATACAGTCACATATCTACAATAGAGTCACAGAAACAGGAAGTCTGAAGGCCCCTGGCCCCAGAACACGACCATGACAGCCATACCATTATCGCTCAGTGGAGCTTATGACGTTTGCTTACGGGCAATTTTGGGATGTATTACATAAAATATGGCCATAATGTTGCATTTCAGATGAAAATAAACGTCATGTGAAAGTCAGTCCTCTGTGTGCTCTCATGGCTATGACTTACACAGCGTTTCTTTGCATCATAAAGATATAGTGCATTCTTTTTACATATGTGTATCTTCCAGTCCCCCTCTGTGTCTTGCAGCAGTCTGACCACTTTCACATGCAGATTGCCTGTTGTGCTCCATCCAGGTTCTCCCCTCCTGCTGCCGTGTATTAGCATGAGATCAGACCGCATTGTGATGCTCCACAGATTACAAAATACCCATTTCCACCTCTGATTGTCCTTCTGTAGTCAAAGGAGAGACAGATTAACCAGAGGTGGAGGGGGGAGGGCTATTCTTCTGGTTTTACTCTACAAAAGAAGTTGAAGGCTCCAGATAAACTAAAAAAAGAAGGAATTACAGATCCTAAATTTACTGAGAGATGGTCATATTTGCTCACTCAATCAGAAACTCTTTATTTTTACTGACTTTTTCTGTGACTGGTTAATTACATTTTAGCTGGTAACACACCATTTTAAGTAAAGAAGAATACACATCACAAGGGCAGGACAGTAGTAATTCATCATTAATGGGCAGAACAGACTCACCAAAAATTGAAAAATTCCATCCCATATTATGGATAAAAAAATACCTTTGATTCTATCCAGAAATGTTACCAATTTATGGCAATACCAGTCTGTCTTTTGTCCCTACAGGGTCAATCAACAGATCTGTAAAACTGAGTTTCTCCACACAAAAAAAAAAAAAAAAAATCACGCAAAAGCACCACTTTGAATCTTGTATTTACCGAAGATGTACTCATAGGTTTCTCGGAATTAAGTAATTACGCATGAAAAAAAGCACTCAACATGATTATTTGAGAAATCCTACTCGACCAAGACCAAAACGCAATTAGCCGACTCATCAATTAGGTCAGATCTAGTCTGATGTCTAATGCCAGAAGTTGCCTATAAATCACCCACCACGTTTTAACTGTATTGTTTATAACATGGGAGAAAGGTGAGGGAGGCAACACCTTTGTCCAATTACATTATATCATACTCAACCCTGTTTTCCAATTGACTGATCGGAACAAAAATCTTTTTTCTTTCTTTTTTAAAGATTCTTTATTTGGGGCTTTTCCCTTTATTTGATAGCGCCAGCAGATAGACAGAAAAGCTACAATGTAGCTTGTAATGTTAATGGGGCAGACCAATGGTCCAGCTTGTATTTACCTTCGCAAAAGTGCTCGTTTTGCCACTGAGAGGCTCAGATTGATATTCTAACAACGTTGTGGACATGATTTTTGAGGAGGTCGACCTTTCTGTTAAAGAGTAAGTTGTTTTATTTAAATAAAAAAAACATCCGTAAAATAATAATATTTAAAAAAGTTAACGGCTGGCTTGGGACAAGCATTCACTTGCGGTTTGATAAAGTACTACGATAGCTGAAGCCACCAGACTCCATGTAAATAAACAATAATTTGAGCATCGTAAAATACACGTCATTCAGAGTTGACAGAAATTGAATGCAAGTATGAAAAGCTGTTTTGAGTTGTCTTTCCTCTTTTCCAACCATCACAACTCTAGTTTGGGTTGAAATAAACACATGGTTTACCGATATACATGTGAAAGTAGGTTGGCTCTATATACGCTAAAAATATTGCTTTTTTAAATGGAGTCTGGTGGAGACTTGGAAGCGGTTTCTGGTTAAACAGAAAGGTCTCAAAGAGGTTTTAAAGGTCTATTTCTGAAGGGATCATTTCCATATTGTTGTCAGACACTTAAAATAATAATCTGAGTCTGCCAGCGGCAAAACAAGAACATTTGTAAGCGGCACAATTGCCTTATTAACTTACACTGCAGTTTGTTTTGCCACTGCTGACTGCAGCGGTCTCGCTTAGTACTAGACCAAAGTTAAAGATTGTTGTGTCCATCAGATAATAAGACACAAAAACACAGAAAAATAATGTCCAGGTTGAAAAAATGGTAGTTAAGTCAAATGAATGTGTAACCCTGTTATGAAAACTATATCTAGTAGAAAAATTTTACTATTGAAAAGAAAGATCTGTGGTCCAGGATGGCATGTATGTAAAATGGAAACAACAAAATATCTTGTTGTTGTCACCGGCGAAGAAATAGAGAAGAAGGCACATGCACTTTCAGCAGCAGGGTCATTAACACGTGAAGGCAGGATTGTATGGGCCTAAGGTTACTATACATGTGTATGAAAGGGGGGGGGGGGGGGG
>NC_048422.1:2911900-2933170 GCF_013103735.1 Etheostoma cragini
GGGAGGTGCAAGGTGAGAAAGAGGGAGAGGAGAAGAGTAAGGTGTTCAAAATAGGGCCAAAAGCAAAAAAGAAAAACTAAAAAAAAACTTTCTTTAATTGCCTTTGACTATTACAAACTGTATTACTTCAGGGAGGGCCATTCAGAGCAAGCTCTCTTTCCCAATGACACTCTGAATACAGCACGGATAAAGAGAAACAGAAACAATCTCAATAACAGTTACAAATAAATAATGTGATCATGAAAATAATCTGCTTATAAAACAAAACCCAAATATACATGTACCAATCACAAAATGAGAGTACACACGAAACAATGAAAACAAATGAGAATCACTGGGATGGTGCCTAGGGAGTGGCAGACCGGGGTGGTGGTTCCCCTCTTCAGAAAGGGGGACCAGAGGGTGTGTGCCAATCACAGGGGTCTCACACTTCTCAGCCTCCCTGGTAAAGTCTACTCCAAGGTGCTGGAAAGGAGGGTTCGGCCGATAGTCCAACTTTACGTCGAAGAGAAAAAGTGCCAGTTGACTCCCAGTCCAAAACTTGAGTCCCCATCTCTGCAACAGACACACAAATACTGTCTGCTTTTAGGCTCTTTGGTCATTTCAGTGTCTATACGGAATAATTTAGAAATACTGTTAAGCAAATACAATCAAACTGAATTACAGGCAGTAAGTACTTACAAACATCTGTGAAAACTCGTTTTTATAGTATAACATCTTCCTTGATGGATGGTGAATCGATCTTATGAGGAACAAAATTAACCATTATCTGAAACGGCCATCATCAGCCTACAAGCTACAATAAAATTGTTATTGTACTTTTCATAGGCTTTGCAATTTTAACATTTGCTAGTTTCTTTTATAGGTCTTAGGTCAGTTAAGTTGTCATTACTTAATTTGAACTCACTAAGCATTACAGATGTTTGAATAAACAGCAATGCATTACTTTTGTTTTCACTACATACAGTAATATGGAGTACGTAGACCTATGCATAAAAGCATATAAGAGAGGAAAAACTAAAATAAAATGAAGTAACTTTCTTTTTGAGTCATGTCTTTCTTGAAAACATTAAAGTGAGGTTTCACTTTGGAATTTTACATTTAAGAATGTTAAACTTTGCAAAGAACGCTATGAGATTGATGAGAAAAATGGTATTTGTCACATGTGGTTTCGTACGTGACCTACAAGAAGTTTTAGGTGAGTTTATTATTGTGGATTCCACGTGAACACATCAGACAGACGGAAACAGAGAGCAATCGGGAGTGGGCGGGGCTTCCGGAGCCCCCTGCACGAGAGTCACCTGAAGAGCAGAGAGAAACCTTCAGAGGAAAGTAACCGCCGCCAGAGGAGGAGGAGAGTCTGTCTAACGAAGCGGAGTCCGCATCTTACGACCGTGAAGTCAACTCACTCACTCAGGAATATATGGACACTTATTACTGACTTTTGGAAACCGCAAAACATAGAGCTGCATAGCGCCCAAATCACCCTAAGCTATTTTTGGAAGTCGTAGCCTAGTAACAGTTTTACCGCCATTGGTCTGGAGGAAAGTGTTTTTAGTTTTATTTATTCACAACTGAGTTGAGACTGTGGATCGGCTTCAGTCTTTCCGGCAAAAAAATGAGTTGGATACAGCTTCTCAGGTGAGTCTGGAGACAGAATGAGACTTTTTGTTTTTACAAAGACTATTTTAGTTTGTTAGGTTTTTCAAATTTGGAGTAGCTAGCTGCTAACGGTGTTGTATGTCTGTTTGCAGGATTGTGCTGTGCGCCGCGACCTGTCTCCGCTGTGCGGCCGCTCTGCCCGCTGCAGGTCGGTAACACCTTCCCCATACACACTCATCTGCTCGGTGGCTGCTAACTTATGAAATCAAATGGAGTTTTTATGTAGGCTATTTAAAAAAAAAATCGAAATTAAGACTCTAAATTAAACAGTAAATCTATTTCGATATTCCAAATCAATTATTTTGACCGGTATTGCCACTGCGATACGATTCACACATTTGAGGGATTGGTCAATATTATTTAACTCGTTTTAATAGAAGAAAAAAAATAAAATATATATATATATATATATATATATATATATATATATATATATATATATATATATATATCGTTGCCATTTGACTAGGCTACCAAACAAAGATTTTCTTAAGGCTATATAATAGGTTTGTCATATTGTTTGCCTTTGACAAATATTGCGATTTTTGATAAAATTGTGCAGACTTAACTCAGAATCTATATCACAACATCATTTGTATTTGCGGCCATGTGTTTGATTGGAAGTTCAAAAACCCTTGCTCACCGTACTTACTGTATCTTATAGCCTACAACATGTATTCATTCATCATTTCAAAGCTGTGTGCAGTTTAAGGTTTCTGGACACATTGTTCCACCCATTCCAACGTTGACAGAAACTAATGCAGACTTGATGCATTTTTTTTTGGGCTTGGTTGGAAACTTAGTCGTGGTCATATTTTCAAATCACCAAGTTTGCTTTTAGAACTGACTTAATGAAACGCCATATGGAATATTGGTATGGTATTACAGCTTTTTTAAATTCTCAAAAAACAATTCGGTCCATAATTCTGTTATCACAGAAACTATTGGGCTCTACTTTAATGCTTTAACTATGTGTGAATGTGTGAAAAAGCTAATGCCACCGGGCTAAACAACTTCGCTGGAGGGAAACCCTGTAACCACATAACATTTTTCAAAACAGCTAGCCATGATTCAAAGTTAGTGTGATGGAGGATTTGACCAATTCTGAGTTTGTTGCTTTTTTTGTTGTTTTTTCCAGGCTGTGAGGGGGACGGGTGTACCAGAGGTCAGACCTCTTTATCACCTGCTCTGTCTTCTTCGTCTTCCGTGTTGGTGAAACCCCAGCAGCCCTCCCAGGACTTCCTGGGCCAGTTTACCCAGGTGAGCTCACCAAACAGTGGGGACCGTAAACACCGCGACGCCAGCGCCGTCCTGCCCTTCATCGGCCTCACAGGCAGTAAGTTCACACTCTAGCTCTGTATGCACAGACAGAGGCGGCAAGCCACAAAAGTGTCATGTTGTAAAAAGGCGGAAAACAATATTTGCTGGCGTGAAGCTTTAAAATTTGACTTGCAAAAGTTAAGAAAATAAGATTTTATGGCCGACGGTCCCCTTTTTTGCGTCATGGACCAGTTTGTGATATTTTTTCCCCTACTAAGGCAACGCCAAGATCCGCCCTTCAATAGCATTTACACACTACCATTGGCCAGGTGTCCCTGCTTACATGTCCAGGTCCTATCCCTTGCCCAATTGGCTATCCTCACCTTAACTGCTTAAGCTGCCTGACCCCAACCAATCAAGTTGCTTTTGAAGGGCGGGTCTTGGCGTGACCATAGCAGGAAAAAATAATTTGGTGACCGGTTTCATGCTGTAGCGGATGAACACAACAGAATAACATGATATGACCAGCATGAAAACAATCAGCGGGATCTCTGCGCTTGTTTCTGTGCAACAAAATTTTTTCAAAGGTTACGTTTTACATTCTGAAGGCTTCATTTCCTCATTTGCTAGCTTCTCGCCTAATATAATGCAGAGTAGGTGTAGGCTTCTCTTCTGTCACGTTCTCCCCCGCCGGCCTTTTCCTTTAAGCAAAAAAACGCTCGGCAAAGACATTTGGTTTAATTTTTTGCAAGTTTGTGGGCTAGGTTGGACGGTAAATATCACGTGAAGTGTGTCAGGAGGAAGAGACAGGAGAGAATCCACTCATTTTCCAGACTCTGATCAAATCAAACGGAAATATATTATTATATCATTATAAGTTGCAATAACCTTTATACAGTAAGTCAAAGGCAGAACATTATTTCATTCTAGTTTTTTTTTGCAATAGTGGCCAAGTTTAATGTCCAAATTCAGTTAAATAAAACCAAAATTTGTTAAAATAAATCTGTTTTTTGTCTTCAAAACTGCAACATAAAATGACTCAGAGGAAAGAACAGTTAAAAATCCATAACGCAGGAAAAGTAGGCTGCACACGGCACATTCCCATTTTTTTTACAGTCTTAAGGTCGGGAAAATACTGTATTTAATATAGTTTGATTGTATTAACATTCTTGTACATGGCTTTGAAAAAAAACAAAGGGGCCACATATGTGTCTCTCAGAATAAAAACTCTCCTAAAAGCAAACGCTCCGATGAGAAGTAGGGCCATGTCAAGCGCCGATGGCTGGTTTTAGTGTTTTTCTGTTATTTTCGGCTGTTTGTTCTGACTCTCGGTGTTTGTCTGTTGATGTGGAGCAGGGGACAGGAATGTCCTGCCAGATGGAGACTCTGGTTTATCTCACAGATACAGGCAGAGGCCCAGGGAGGCTCAAGCCGAGGTCTGAGGGCCCTGCAGCCGCCTTCAGCTGCTCTCATTGGTCTCTGGAAGTAGCAGAGACGTGAAGAGTTTCTGGTTGACTTGTGTAGCCTATGTAGAGTGTAGCAGGACAATTACAAAGCAGCTACCAAATCAAAGCTAAAGGTGCTGGACAAAGTCAAACATTAGATACATGAAGAAATTAATAAGGACAATAAGTAATACAAAAAACAATAAAGTAAAATACTTTTAGCTGTGTTTTTGCTTGTATGAATGAACGCAATCTTTGTTTAGAGTGATTCAAAGACAATACGAATAGAATGCTTTTATTATCGTTATTATTAAGTGCAGTACCTGTGGAATGCGATTGAAGGAATAAAAAGTTTAAACAAATAAAAGAAAAATCCATAACAAAACAAAAACAAATCGTGGACCCGCCTCAAAGGGATAGGAAGGTCCTTCCCCCAGTCAAACGAGAGCTCAAAATCAACAGTTTATACACAAACACTACTCCACTTCACCTAGCTCTTAAGATAAGGAAGAACAAATGGGAACAAGAATAACTGCATCGGTTCGTTCGACTCTACTTCCTCAATGCTGTACTTTTCAAAAGTGCATCATTGTGCATGTCCTGCACTTATGGAATCATTGTATATCCTGCACTTACTGCTATTGCACTTCTGGTTAGACCTAAACGGCATTTCGTTGCCTGGTACCTGTACCTGTGTAATGACAATAAAGTTGAATCTAATTTAATCTACTTGCTTTTACTTTGAATGCAACTTTTTTCCACTTTGATCGATTCGGTCAGATTGTTCCCACAGAAGTACCCCCACCAAATTGAAATACACATACTTTTGAGCTTTGTCCGAGCATACTGTTGTCTCATATTGAAACCGCCTCTTAAGTTATTAACCCCCCTCCCTCCCTGGCTTGTAGGTGCTGAGCAGAGTCGTAGCTGCTGTAAGAACGGAGGAACCTGTATCCTTGGCAGCTTCTGTGCCTGCCCTCCATTCTTCACCGGGAGGAGCTGCGAGTACGACCAGCGCATCAGGTACGCCACAGGAAAAACCACACTCTTCAATCGCTGCTTTAATCAGTAGCTCCCTCAAAACGGGCCGTCGTCGTAATACCCGGGGACCTGTAATACCTGGGGACCTGTAGTCATTTGCAAATATCCTGCCAGAACCTGCCACCTCTGTAATTTGTCAAGTTCCACTGCAAGCAGGGCTGATACTAACCATTACTTTTAATTAGATTCATCTTTCTTTCATTTATGGATTAGTTGGTTGGTCTGTAAAAAGTCAGGAAATGTCACTCAAAGCCCCGAGGTGGCGTCCTCAAATGTCAAAGTTATTCAGGTAACTGTCACAGAAGGCGTGGTCTTGCCTAGCCAGACTTTCCTCCGCAGTGCTGTGGAGGAAGGTCTGGCTGGTCCACACTGCATTCCCAGGATGGGAGAAAAAACGGGCTCTGGTTAATTGGCATTTCATTAAACCAATCACAATTGGCATGGGCGGTGCTAAGCTCCGCACAGAGCCGCTGCAAAAGTTCAACCTTCAGGGATCTGAGGAGCAGTTAACCATAGTCCTCAGAAATCCACCGGAGGTTAGAACGCCAACACAAAGGAGAGGAAGGGGACGGACATCCATACCTGGTTTTATCAGCTGGGTTGGCCAATAGTGTGGAAATGGAAGTTTTGACAGAGCCTTGGTCATAGTGTCAGTAACCTTGAGTGAAATACAGACGTTTCTTATTCTGTGGTTGTTCCATGTTTTTTTCTGTCTGTCCTTAGGAGCTGCGGTTCGATTCCTCACGGCGAGTGGGTTCAGAAAGGATGCTCCTACTGTCGCTGTGGTTACGGCGTCCTGCACTGCTTCCCCCACGTCTTCAACAACGACTGTGGTAAGACACGCTCGCAGACTTGACACTCTTTTTTTGTCCTTTCAAGCAGACGTGTGTTTTCATTAGGGGTGGGGATCACCAGACGCCTCCTGATACGATATTGCGATTTAAAACCATTTTTCCAACTTCTAATTTTTCCCAATTTCAAAGGATGACCCCCCAAAAAGACTTGTTTTTTTCTGAAACATTTCTCTGTTCATCTCACCTCATTTTTTTTGCTGCTGAATGGGATTGTCAAGCAGACAAACAAAATATTAATATTTGGCGCCTGTGTATCGATACAGTATTGTCACAGAAAATATTGCGATAATATGCAGTATTGTTCATTTCCCCCCGACCCTAGTTTTCAGTAAAAAAGAAAAAAGAAAAATCAAACGGCCGAGTGTTAGAGATAGTTTTTTTAGATTCTCTGTATTGTGCAATGATGGAGATCACGTTCGGCTTTATTAGATCCCTCGTCCCGAAGCGCTCATGGACGTCACAGTCAGAGTCTGTGCTCATTCAGGCCTGAGACTGAGTTTGTAGTTTTCCGCGCTGTACCCAGCTGCCGCGTTTTCCACATGAATGAAGAGTCAAAGGTGTTGCCGACGCCCCAACGGCCCGGCCGTCTGTTGGAAAACGCTGTCGTTCACACTTCCCATCCCAAACAAATCAACGACCGGGGTGTTCACAGTGAAATCCCACTGAGTGTAAACGCACCTATGAACGACCACTAGCCCTGCCTGCTCATTTGCAGTTGAAGGCTTTTATTCCACAATGTAAAACACTCTCTTACACAAACATCCCACAGCGTGCACGCAAGACTTCCACATTAAGCTTCGCTGTCTTACCTTTGATTTTTGTCCTGTTTTTTCTGGGTCAAACTACTGCTTATTTGAATTTTTTTTTCAGTTTTGATGAGATTTTTGTGTGTGTCCCACGTTTTTGTAGCGTTTGCAACGGTCTTTATCTTTTTTTTCTTCATCAAATGCTTCAAAATTGAAATAAAACACCCACATTCAGTGAAAGTAGTGACCTGATAATTTATTTTACCCGTGAAGAGTAACGGTTAAATGCAACCCTCCACGTCTTTTTTTTTATTTTATTTTTTTAATTTTGTTGACAGAAAACCAAAATTTGTGATATAGTCACTTTTTGAATATGGGTCAAATTTGACCCGAGAGTTAAGGACTTATGTTTACCCTGGCTTTGCCGCCAACCCTCTGATTGGCTGAGCTGGTAGGGGCAGCTAGAACAGGAAGATCAAAACCTTTTGGGGCTGCAAAAACTACCCGCAAAATTTTTGGTCACACATTGATTTACATTTACACATTATAATATATCATTTTAATTTTATTCCAGGCTTCTGGCAAAAAAATATAAGTCTTCCTATTCACTGAATCGGGGTCGTGTGTTTATAGTGGGGCTCTGGGGGCCAGTCAGGTGACCGACAATCAGACTTGTGGGCGTGTTTTGAGGCGGTGTAAGAGTCCCTTACAGGAAACCCCCCGGCCTCGATCTCTGCCACAAGAACGTTTAAAACACTGAGGGTAAAAAATGCAGAAGAAAAAAAAAAAAATAGGATCTGCAAGCACTGAACGGCCCGGGAGTTTGTGAAACAGACGACTGTTTCCTGTCTCTTCCCTTTCTCTGTGAAATGAAGCTGCCTTTAAGCGCGGAAATGTCGAGATAATTTAAAGGAAAACAAGAACTGTGAAATACCCTGTACTTGTGCTAGAATAATTCACCCAAATGAATCATTCAAGTGACACTTCCTTGAGCCCGATGTCAACTACGGCTGCGCAATATAAGGAAATTATCAATTTCAATTATTTTGACTGATATTGCGATATGATTAACAATATTAGAGAGAATGATCATTTTCATTTTAGTATCATTAGTCATTTTCATTGAAAAAATACCAAAATCTAAAACATAAAAATGATAATAGTGTGATTTTTGTGAGGACCTGTACCAAACAAAGATTCATTTTTTCTGTAGTTTGTAGGATATGATACGATAGGTCGGGACATCTCCGCAGCAACACAATACTTCATACAGAATAGTTTGACACATATTGCCTTTAACCCCTAATTGGGCGCCATTTGCCATGGCCCTAATGTTAATGCGACCCAAATACAGGAAGGAGGTGTTATTTTTACTTTTGAAGTTTGTTCATTAGTTGTAAATAGCAAGTCACAAAGCATTTACGGGTTTTACCCAGACAGCCATATTTACCAGAATGACTTCTTTTCCAGATTGTAGTAGATAACTTTCACATTGTTTTATTCCACTTTCTTGATGGGATGTATTTTCATGCCTAAACAGTATACACTTTCTAGTGAAAACCATGGATTTAAGCAACTAAAGAATGCAAGGCAACATGACATGAAGTAAAGCATCATTACAGCAAACGCAAGTCCAAGAAAACAAATGTAGTATAGATAAGTAACCTTAAATCCTTGAATACTGCTATAATAGAAACATAACATAAATGGTACTAAATAGGCCTGCACGTTATAAAATTGCAATCTCAATTCACCCTGTTCACAATTTGTTCAATAACTTTTGATATTGAATGAAATTTAAATGACAGGTTCTTATTTAATTTTACGCCATACGCTACTACTTTCTCTGTGAGTTTTAAACATAGACTGTATAAAATAGGTTTGTGGGGATGCGCAATGTGCTATTGATGCCAAAACCAACTCTGTCTGGTACTGGCAGTTTGTTTTGTTATGGTCCAAAAATTGTGATTGAGATTTTTCCCCGAATCGTGCAGGCCTAGTCCTAAACACTATACAAAACCCATGAAACGTTAACCAGAGTGTAGTGTGTTGAGACAGAATGTCAGTGAAAGGTGATGAAAGGGGACACTAACGTTTTCTGTCTTTCTCCCCAGATGACTCGGAGGAGGTGCGTTGGTATCGATCGTCCGCCGTCAGGACAGTCGGGCCGGGCCGTTTCCTGTTTCTGACGCTGCTTCTTCCCCTGCTTCACCTTCTCTGATGGGTTTAAAAAGAAACAAGAAAAAACATCAGAGCTTTACAAGCTTCAAACTAATATTTATTTTATGTTTTTTCTTCCTAATGCTACAGTCGGGGAGGAGTAAATAGTCTGAAAACTGTAATTTAGGCAATGTTCCATTATGAGGGAAGACATCCTACTTTCACGGTTTGTTTAATACAGATTATCTGGACTTTAACCGCTGCCGTTAGACTGTTTTGGTGCGGTGGTTTTGGTGTTCATTCATGTTTAGGCCCCGACACCTCCAAATTATGAGCATATGAAATGTGTGTCCAGCTTTTTGAGGACTTCACCCGCACCACTCGGTCCAACTTTAACAAATTTTAAATTCGACCATGAAGTTGCACTTGAACACACCACGAGGACTACATCCCAATGTCCAACAAACCTGCACGGTCTGTGGTGGAGGCAAATTTAAGGATTCGGTACTGTGCTGTGATGAAGAGCAGGCGGAGAACTTCACACATGAATTCCCGCCCTGTCTCTTTTTAAAACCTCTAAAAGTAGGGCTGCACGATATGAGGAAAATATCCCACTGCGATCACATTGACTGATACTGCAATTGACGTTCCCTTCAATGATGTTGAAGGGAAGGAACACGTTTGTGTCATTCTCATTTTCATTGACTAATAATTAATCATGAAAAATTTAAATGGTTTTTTTTTTTTCTATAGTCTGTAGGATTTGTAGGCCGGGACATCTTTGCAGCAACACACTACTTTACTATGAATGGTTCGAAACAGATTTGGTCTTTATCAAACATATTCTGTAATTTGAATATTGGACCAGGCCATGTTGCGATTTCAATAAATTTTGCAGCCTTATCTAAAAAGGGACCCAGCAGTGAAAGAAGTTCAGACGTTTGTCTCTTTGCTTCTTCAAACCTTTTCCTTCCAGTGGAAGGCCGTCTGGATCTACAGTGGCTAGAAGAACAAAATGGACGGGAAAGAAGCTGTACATAAGATTTTTTGGGGGTGTAATTTCATGCTTTGGATAGCATAATGTGATTATATTTTTCTTCTTTGTAAAAAGATGCAGTTTTTAAGTTTTGTGTCCTCTGTTTGTATGAGCTGGTTGTGACATTTTGTCCTTTCTAAATATAAAACGTGTGTTGACGATGGGTTTATGAAATTGTTGAGTTGCACATGTTAAGTGTTTGTGTTGTAATAGTCTCAGGAAAAAAAAGTTTACATCATGAAAAATGAATGTTATACTGGGAGAAAAAAAACACATTAAAGTTAACCCTTTTTAAAATGAAAAACATGCTTTTATTAGCAAATGTTTCCAAGTAATTATTAATAACAAATACTTTTTGTGATTTACAAACTGAATCTTCCCTTAAATATCTCTCTGTTTCTCTCTCTCGCTTTCTAGCTTTATCGGCATGAACAAGAAAGCATGTTGTTGCCAAAGCAGTTACAGAAAATTCATTTATAGTACATATCACTATTTAAATACATACAGTAGGTGTCACATAGATTCTATGCACAACATACTATATAACAAAATATAATACTTTTGTACAATATAATTACTGACCAATCCCAAACCAATGTGTAATGTTGGGATGTTCTAGTGGTGAGTCCCTCAGATCCACTTCTAGTAGAACTACCAGCTGCTCTTCTATTTTTGGGGCTATTTTTCCAAAGTGTGATCTATCAGTGAAGAGAAATGTCCTCATCTCCCTCGCCCCCCCCCCTCTCTCCGTTATCTGGAGGTATTTTCAGTGGGAGATCTGCCTGCCTCTTATCTCCAGAGTTTATTGATGAGGTTGCGATTGATTATCAGCTGCTCGCTTATCTTACACAAACACATCAGCTGTTGCTCTGCAGTCCGTAGCCCTGCCAGCTGCTACAGCTCGCAGCTCTACAATTAACTGTCAAAATGAAAGTAATTAGTTGTAGGGAAATTGGGCTTAACCCTTTCGTTGCCCTCCCCACACACATTTGACCCTTTTAATGGTTTATCTCACTTATTTTGCTGCTTTTTTAAAGACTTTGATGCTTTAGTTTTTACCACTGCCAGTACAGTAAACACATCAACTGATTGCCACTAGTTCTACACTTATTTTGGGAATTAATCGTCCATTTATGTGAAATTACATCTAATTTTTGTTTAAATTATAGAAATCCTCTCGGGAGCCAAGGCTACGGTGGTGGCAGCCTTCACAATGTTATTGGCATGAAGATCGGTTCGCCTTAACTGGAAAAGCCACAATTACGTTGTCTGGCTGAGAGATGTAATGCAGCACTTGAAACTGGAGAAATTAAGATTAATACTGCCAGGCTCTGCTGTTAAATTTGAGGAAAATAGGGTGTCCCTTCATAGTCTAGTCTATGGTCTATATTTCCTCTCATGCGACTATTAGTCCCTAGTCATTGTCATTATGTTTATTCAGATGTATGTATATATATATATATATATTTTAAACCAAATCAATTCATCCTTTCACATTGGTATATTGGTACTGGTAAACAACTATTATTATTTTATTTATTAATGTAGTAGTACAGAGCAGTACAACAGAGTAAGTACGGTGGCATATAGAGCCAAGCGTGGGGGGGTTGGGGGTGTCAGGGTGGGTTCCGGGCCTAGTTAATAAGGCTAGTGGCGGATGGGAAGAACATCTTGTCCGATCGACTAATGCCTTGGTCGCGGTTATCTGTTCCATATTTTAAAATTAACGTGCTGTCGATATCTTCTATGACAGACGCGATGGAGAAAGATACGCATCTCAATTCTCCAGCGGCAGCCATCTTTGTTGTGAACAAATTCAACCCTATTGCTCTTTGGTGACGATTGATTACGTTACTGTTGATCGTCTGTCCATCATTGTATAAAGCCCACCCTGACAATCTGATTGGTCCAAACAGCTCTGGTAGGAGCACAGTTGCATCGTCCAGACTCAAATTCTCAACCTTAATAGTTGTGGGCGGGGCTAAATTCGACTGGCATCCAGGCTAGGTACCTTGTAAAGTTAGGCCTTTTCCCGGTGATTCCCAACCTAGGGTTTGGGCCCCTGTAAAGGGTCACCTGATAAATCTAAGATTAACCAGAAAAAAGAAACAACAAAGTTCTGCTCCACATATTCCATTCAGTCCTTTTAATTTATAGAGTCACTTAGCAACAGAAGTTCTCAGGACACTTACCATATCGAGCAGGTCCAGACCACCTTATAATTTGCAGATACCCATCTTTTTTCCAATTTGTTCCTTTTTTGTTAATTGTTACCTAAATGAAGCCATGTGAGAAGTTTAGTGGGGAGATGTCTCTTTACTGGAATGCTCTCAGATATCTAAAACATGGCCCAACCAGGCACTGGTCAAAGTGACACACCAGAAAAAAATTCAATCAATTTGCAGTCAACCAAGCCTGTTGTGGCCTTTGGTTTATGTATAGGGTGAAACAAAGCAGTAACTATGTTACTGAAAGAGAGAGCACAAGGAATGAGATAGAGGAAGAGGAAAACAAGAGGAGGCAAAGTGGATGCATAGCAGAGCTTTTGTGGAGAAAGCCACAGCTTAATCCCAAAATAATCCGACTGTAATCTCTCTTTTGTTATACACCAATCCCATATAACAACTTGCTAAAGCCAGTTTCAGGATTGGATGTGTAACATCTGTAAAGAATATCTGGAAAATGGGATTTAAATGTCTGCGGGCTTCTGAGCGTTCTGTTAGTCAATCTCAAGGTGAGGTTAACAGGATTGGATGAGGTTTTTTTCTAAGCTGCAGGGGGAGATGGAGAAGCCTGTGGAGGGTGAGGAGGAGCAGCAGGAGATCAGCGCAAATTTCAAGGGATTGAGGAGGATGTGAATAAGGGGAGAAAAGATGAATGACTTCATCCCCTGTTTTCCATGTCCTCTTGTTACTTTACTGACACCCCATCTTCTCATGCGTCAATGCTTGACTATCATGGCAATGAAGAACCCAGAGGGAGGGAAAAGCACAGCATTCCATCGCTAGACTGCAACTGCAGCTAACACAGAGGTGAAACACATGGTCGTTCCAGAGTTGAGAAAAGCAATGGAAGAGAAAGTAAAGAGATAAATATAAGGAAGAGGAAACTGTGCGAGTGTGTGTTTCTCGTCTCTTCAGGTTCATCAAACATTTTACTAATAGTTAGCCTGAAATCCAGACCCAAATCCAGAAAGATTAAGGGTCTGGCATCATTTTGATGAAAGTCGGCCATCTCGAGGGGTAGGACCAAGCGTGCATTTTAAAATCTCACTGCACGTAATTGGATAACACTACAACCAATCCCAACAAAACACGGGGTGACGTATCCAGAGCCCCATACGCTTAGCTACATTAATGTAATTGGTGCAGCTCGCCTCTGGCCCCGCCTATATCTGAAACACCGATATGATTGGTGCATATAGTTAATGAGCAGCATTACTCTACGCCAGAGTGAGTCACTGAGTAAATTTAAATCGTGCTCTCACAGGAACTCTGGATTTCCAGAGTAGAATCAAAGTAAACCTGAAATTATTAATCCCAAAAATGGTTTCTGTCATTCTGGGGGTGGGGGGTCTGATCACGCTGATGTCTGCTCAAGTGTTTCTTTTTCTGATAGTTTTTAATTATTCATTTGACGATAGAAAAACAAGGCGAAACGTCATGATTTGAGCGCCGTGACCCGCAATTGGTAGGGCATTCTTAGTAAAAACAGCATTTTAGGAGAATTATGACTAAGTATACCAACATGAATGTCATTTTGTGCATTCAAATCAACATTAATGTAAACTTAGAGGACACACATCACGCTTGAGATGGAGAAGACTGAAGGATCAAAGGGAGGAAGGCTGTATGTATAGCCTCTGATTGGGTGGATTGGTTGCACCTGAAGGGGGCGGTTCCTGTTTGATTTAACGTCCCTGCCTCAGGTGTGGTGAGATGGCTTCTGTTTGGGGACTTTTTAACAAAATCCCATTCAATCCTGTAATAAAATTAAAAGCAGTTTTGGCATATTAACACTCCTGTTGTCGGGTCAAATTGACCCGTTTTCCTATATCAGTGTTCTTTTTAACTACCCAGTTGTAATTACCCCAAATAACATGATTGATTACACAAAACGCTCTTTTGGGAGATTTTGATGGGTAATTTAGGGGCGTCTCATGCAATTTTGTAGCATTTGAAAAAAGAAATTGAAGTGGTTTTGAAATAGTGTTGAGTAGAAGTTGACACATTCCAGTCTGGTATTATCCATCAACATCCATTCCTTTGATTTTAGTTGAAATGATTCCTAATTTCTGCTTTTCTAACTCAAACATTGGGTATAATTTCCAATAAATGAGGTGTATTGACCATAAATTCAAAAAATACCTGTAAAACTAAAGTTAATAAGTTAGTGTTACGTAGTGTTGAAAACATCAAAAAAAGTGACAAACATCTAAAAAAGTGTCAAAAGTGTTGAAAAAAATGGACAAAAATGTAGGAAAAGTTATTAATATTTATAAAAAGCATCAACAAAAGTGTTGATTTTCAATTCCGACATGAAGACAACACCAGGGTTAACCCTCATTAACTTTTTCAATATTTGTTGACTTTTTTTGAGCCTTTTGAAATTTTTTCTTTTTTTTTTTACATTTGTCACTTTTGACTTTTGTCACTTTATTTGACATCTTTCTCTCTTTTCTCTTTTATCAATTGTTTTTTGCTCTGAATGCGATACAATTGACAAAAAATACACAAATTCAATGAAAGTAATAAATTCCAAAAATAACTGTAAAACTAATGTTAATAAGTTAGTGTCGTAGAGTTAAAAATAAAAAAAAGTGAAAAATGTGTTAAATGAAAACCTTTTGATTATGGCCTACTCTTTGTGGTCTCAAATGTTATTTTTTTGCATTTGGCATACGTTTTTATGTTATGCTTGTCCTTTTCTTTATTGTTATGAATTTGCAAATAAAGTATTGATAAAAAAAAGTAAAGTCACTGCAGGTTTCATCAAATAAATCTAAAAACGTTAACATCAGGGAGAAAACATTAACATCCATAAATCTGCCAACTAGGCTCTGCATGTGTGGCTATCGTTGATTTAACAATTTAAACGTTAAACGTTCAATCAATTGCATCATGCAATAAATCACAATTTTGTATTCTGAACATCTGAATTTCATTTTGGACACACCGAGGCATGAGACGGGAGGCATGACACGGGAGGTCTCCAGGCTGCATTAATACACTCGCGGAATGAATGGAGGTCTATGGAGCTATACGCCTCAAAATCCCCTTTTGTTATGATATAATTTTTTGTCTAGTAATTTGAATGTAGCATTTTTGAAAGATGAGGCTAAACCCCAATTTCCACCAACTGTGGAACGTCTGTCCATCTGCTCCAGAACGGGGGCGGAGTCATTAGGTTTTCATTAAAGTCAATGTGTGTATTTCCACTGACTGCACAACAGCTGCGTCCCAACTCCGTCCCAGCTCCGGCGGTCCCCTGCCCTCCGGAGCAGATATGCAGAGCTTCTGTTTTGCCGGACACCGGAGAGCTCCGCAGCAATTCAGCACAATTCAGATTGTGCGGGACAGGAAGTTGAGCACACAAACAAAATAAAACATCTGGTTGATTTTCAAAACAAAATTGAGCGTGCTCACGGCGGATCATGTCTCCCTACACTATCACTACACCTTGAAAACACAGCGCAGAGTAGTTTCCTCTCTACTCCTCTGGATGGAAACTAACTGTTCTTGGTTATTTTAGTTCTATTCTACGATTTGTCACGAGATCGCGTTGGTCCTTGAGACTCTGCAACAAATCTGGACCTGGTGGGTGTTGACGTACGGCGGAGCACAGAGCCAACCTTGTTTGATTTCTTTGACCCTCCTGTCCTGAATTTGAACCCTTTAAAAAATGTCTATAACTGAAATGTGGATTTCTTTTTAAACCAAATTTCCACAAAAGTTAATTGGAATCCATACAACACTCTTTGCAAATACAATTTATCACGTTCATTCCTGACTAAACTCATCTGTACGTTCCTCTGATCTTAATTGTTAGTCAAAATCATTCTTAATATCTGCTTTTTTAACTCAAATATTAGGTCTAATTCTATAGATACGAGGGTTATTGACCCCGAATTACAAAAGGTACTGTACAGCTAGTGGTAGTAAGATGGTGTTAGTGAAAACTAAAAACTAAAAGTCTGAAAAAGGGACAGAAATGTCAGATTTTTGTCTGTTGTTGACTTGGGAGGACAACACAATGCGCTTTGAATGCCATCAAGCGGGATCTCTGGTTGGGATCAGTCCTTCACTGACGAATCAGCATTCATTAGCAGAATGTTAGGTTGTTATGGGCAACAACGACTCAACCTGTAAGAAATCAAAAGGACGTAAGTAATCGTTAATTCTAGCTCAGTAGACGACGCCCACAATCACCCCCCGGCGGAACTCTCGTGGAACTTTGACCAAATTCAGTACAATGGAGCCAAATAGGGAGTGACCAGGCTCTCCGTAAACGGGCTCTGAATGTTCCTATATGGCTGTTTTTCTCACACCATGAAGAGTTGACTTTGTATATACGTGGTTCTCACAGGACATTGCCACTACAAACATCTGATGATCTACAGAATCTGATGGGTTGCTTTAAATTAAACTACCCAACATAAAGTAGTTAAACCTAGTACAGCAATACACCTCTACAGCAGTAAAATACAGTATTATTTATCCAGAAACATCAAATATGTGGGAACATTTATCGGATATATGGGAATTGATGAAGGGTTGCAATCAGGAGACGATGAGGAAGACTTTAAAGATGACGAGTCCAAGGATTTCAAATCATTTGCAGCTTCATTCAAACAGTGAACCAACTTTCATGACACAGCGAGCCGATGCCGTACACACACGAATGTCAAAACAAGAGTGACCGATGAATATCAGAATAACTTCTTGTCCTGCAGCGGTCAGTTGATCTATTTCTGTGAAACAGTTTTTTCGACACAGCTCCTTATTTGCGAGACAGTCCTAATAGCTTCCACATTCGTGCACCCTAGTGTCCGCTTCACGTTGACTCTGCCCTAACAGCTCCCTCTGAATGGTTTACTGCATTGTAACTTCCACATGCATGAATATCAGCCTATCAGGAATATTCCATTGCACAATCCATTCTTTTTTAAGTCCATTGGTTTTTTGTTTTGTTTATCTGCACTTACATGAAATACATAGAACACATTTTAAAACAAGTTAGGGAGAGAAGCCTCCCCCTATCACAAAAGAAGGGGGGAAATATCCAACTAAAACAATGCAAACATACACAAAATGTATCGATATATCAGGAGATTATACACAGAAGCAAGAAAAAGACAAGGCAAACAAAAATATAAGGCTTTGATGCAGCTCTCAGTCTCGGCCCCCCATCGCTGGCAACCCAAATCTCAACGTCCCCCTCCCCATAATGCACCACACCTGACCCTACCCCCATGATCACAGGTAGGCCCATTGGGAACAACGAGCTATTTGAGCTTTGTGAAGGCGCACACATTCACAAAATGGGTCGCAACACAAGTTGAAAATACGGACCACTGGCTGTCGGGTGAGGAAACATGAAAGAAAAAAGTTTTTTTCATTGGCGCTCCAAAATTACGAGGAGTCCAGAGAGTGTTGGAGGAGTTGCTGGTTCCCTATGAAGACTAGTAAGGAATTGCCAGGATTAGATTTCTCCAGATTTGTATTTTTTGGTGATTTCATGTGACAAGTACATTGAATTGATTATATCAAATATGTAAACAGATATATATAATAATAACATCCTGTTTTATTAACACACACCCACAGACATGCTACTGTCAGCTGTTTTAATCTCTGTCGTGCTGATCAGCTGGAATAAAAGTCATTGGTGTGTGTGTTTGTGTGTGTGTGTGTGTTTGTGTGTGTGTGTGTGTGTGTGTGTGTCTGCTTGTGTTTTGTGTGTGTGGCACGATATCAAAGTTTTGTCATGCCTTCCCTCTGACTCGCCTGTTGAGGGATTTTGTTAGCAGAGTCACATTAAAAAGTCTCACGTTAAAATGCAAACACACACACACACACACACACACACACACACACACACAAAGTCATTGCTATGACATTAGATGATACTGCCATTAGGGTATATTAGTAGCTCTGGGAACACACTTGGTGTGTGCCATCACTGTGACATTAACAGGCAGCTCTACTCCAGCAGCTGCGGTGTTAATGAGAAAGAGAGAGAGAGAGATAGCAAGAGAGAGCGATAGCGAGAGAGAGAGATCGAGAGAGAAGTAAAAGAAAAATCCTGTCCCCTAGAAATGATGTTATATACGGGTACTACTTAATTTTTTTCCCAATTTCCTTTCACGTTAGGGGAAATTGTGTTTTTTAGTTCTGTTTATTGGCAACGTGTATACCATTAAAGGCAGTGCAATGTTTTTGCGGATGGTGGACATATAAAGTCTAGAATTTTCACACCAAAGACCATGAGTGGTTGGTTTTAGGTACCAGTGTACTTTAGATAAAGTCGGGGGAAAATAGTGTATGTCATATCTCATATCTTTTATTCATATATTACGCTACTTTTGTGAACCCGAGACCTTTTCTAAACGCATTTCAAGCCCAAGTATGTGTAGTTGGTTTTCACAAGAGATTTGAGAAATGTTTCCACTTTAGGGCCAAATAATCTCTTTAATCATCGCTCTGGAACACCGTTGGGCGTCACTGTACGGAAAGCTGAGATTGTTCTGAACATTTTGACAAGAGACACACGGGGATTAGGCTGTATGCTAATTCCCTTATGAGGAGCATTCAAGGCGTTATCCATAAATCCCCTTACACCTCTGAGGGTTGGTACATTTGCTGGCAATGGCAACACAACACTAGTGATTTGGCACGTCACTTCATGAATTTGTCATGAACTTCTGTCAAATGCCACACCTTTAGTTTTTTTTTTTACATGCTTTTTGCTATAACTGTGTAGTCTCCAAGCTCAGGTACCATCACCGTGACATCATCAGGATTCTTTAGTCAGACTTTGGAGAACTCTCCTTATGGGTTATCTAATCTTCATGAAGAATAACTGTTACAGCACGGATCAGAAACATCTCCTAAAAGATCGGTCGAACAACTGAATAAAGGAGGAGAAGAAGGGAGGTCGGAGAAGAAGAGTAAAATGAAGGGAGAGGAGAGAAGATAACTAGAGAGGGGAGGAGTCAAGGGAGCAGATAAAAGAGAAAAGAAAAGAGAGAAAAGAGAACAGTAGGAGTTGCG
The DNA here is from genome assembly GCF_013103735.1 of Etheostoma cragini. NCBI lineage: Eukaryota > Metazoa > Chordata > Actinopteri > Perciformes > Percidae > Etheostoma > Etheostoma cragini. Next base: position 2,931,377 of record NC_048422.1, read on the forward strand.
AAACCTAAAGAGGTGTAAAAAATAAGAAAAGAAGAGATGAGGAATTACTAATGAGTGAAATAGAAGAGGAGAGAAAAGACAAAAGGGATAACGGAGAGAAAAGGATTTCACACACAGCAGTAAGTAACCACGGCAGGTTCATTTCATCAGTGTTTATGGGACAACTCAAACATCAGATTTGATTTTAACCCTCATGTTGTCCTCGGGTCAAATTGACCCATTTTCCTATACCAGCGTTCTTTTTAATTCCCCAAAATAACATGATTGATTCCAAACAACGCTCTTTGGCAAGTACAAATCTCTACTTTCATTAATTTTGAGGTGTACTAATCAATTTTATGGCATTTGAAAACAAATTGAAGTGTTTTTGAACTAGTATTGAGTAAAGTTGACATATTCCAGTTTGTGATTATCCATCAACATCCATTCCTTTAAATTAGGTCTCAATAATGCATAATTTCTGCTTTTCTAACTCAAATATTGGGTATAATTTCCAATAAATGAGGTTTATTGACCATAAATTCAAAAAATAACTGTAAAACTAAAGTTAATAAGTTTGTGTTACGTGTGTGGAAAACATCAAAAAAAGTGACAAACATCGAAAAAAAAGTGTCAAAAGTGTGACGAAAAGGGACTAAAATGTAGGAAAAAGTTATAAACATTGATAAAAAGCATTTACAAAAGTGTTGATTTTCAATTTTGACATGAAGACAACACCAGGGTTAACCCTGGTGTTGTCTTCATGTCTTCAGTGTTTTTGCCACTTTTTCAAAAAAAAATATTTTTTATTTATCACTTTTGACTTTTGTCACTTTGACATCTTTCTCTCTTTTCTATTTTATCAATTGTTTTTTGCTCTGAATGCAATGCAATTGACAAAAAATACACAAATTCAATGAAAGTAGTGAACTGATTATTTATTTAACTTGTGAGGAGCGTTGTTGGGTACCATCCACGTTACTTTTTTGGACAATTTGTTTGAAAAAAACCCCACACATTTCTGATATAGAAACCATTTGGAAAGGGGTCAGATTTGACCCGAAGACACCGGGAGGGTTAAGGATGAAGAATGGATCATTCTTCAAACATGCAGAGCTTTTCTGCTGCAGAAGAGATATCTGCCTGATTGTGACAGCAGTTTGTCCCCCCCCCGTGTTGTCAGGCGATGAACACAGCTCGGATTCACGACCAACAGAAGCTGAAGTCCTTCTGGGAGCAGAAGATCGAGCAGCACAGCGAGCAGAGGGACGAGGAGGAGGACCGCAGGAGGAGCAGCGCTTTGGCACGGTCCGCAGAAACAGTTATTGCCCCATATCTGTCATCCTAAATGCACAAATACTGTATGTAGTCCTGTGTGGTCAGCTAATGGGTTACAAACCCAGATAAAGTAAGGTCAACCACTGTTTTGTCCTCCCCGGTCAAAAACAGACAAAAAATTGTCATTTTTGTCCCTTTTTCAGACTTTTTTGTTTAGTTTTCACCAGCACCACCTTACTACCACTAGTTGTAGCGTACTTTTTGGAATTCATCGTCAATAACCCTCATTTATATAGAATTATACCTAATGTCCATCCATCCATCTTCATCCGCTTATCCGCGTACTTGTGTACCAACCCAACTCTGACGGATTGGGGAGTGGAGTGATTGATAGTGGTCATGAAATCTTGATTTATTCATAATGTATTAATATTACTGTGAAAATTGTGTTGACAAACTAATGTATGGTCTTTCAACAATTTGAAGTGAACAATATAACAATTTATGAAACATATAATATATATTATGTCATGTGGT
>NC_048422.1:2933180-2937120 GCF_013103735.1 Etheostoma cragini
GGCGGTGAACAGTTGGTGCCCCTGGGCACTGGCCCACTTGCCTTTATGAATATTCCGGGCATGGTGGTCACCTGATTGGCTTGAAAACCAATAAAGTTAGGTTAACCCTCAGAGGTCTAAGGGGATTTCTAGATAACGTCTTGAATTCTCCTTTTAAGGGTATTTGCACACAGCCTTATCCCTGTGTGTCAAACCTAGGGTGAAAAATGTTGACGACGTCCTCAAATATCTGGTTTTGTCCACAACTCAAAGCTATCCAATTTACTGCCAAAGAGGAGACAAGAACCTAGAACCTATTCCCATTTAAGAAGCTGGAATCAATCTTTTTTTAACCACCAAAAAGACTCTTAGACCAATAGTTGGCAAAAAATTGAATAGTTGATACTAACCTGTTCACAAACCTGTACACAAAAAACTGGAGTGGTTTAAGATGTTTTTTATTTCTCCCAGGAAACCCCTGTAATGTGCATGGCCCAAACTCCTTTATAAATAATCAGACAAATATTTTTGTCTAATGTTGACCAGTTGCCAGATCTTATATGATAATGTAAGTCACCTCAACCTGGCAACCTGTAACCCAGTTGCGCAGTTGATCTCTGCGCAAGCTTTGCAGAAAGTTCAGACACTAAAAAATATAAAATGGCAGGTGAAAGCGGTGTTCCCGCAAAGAAATCCAAATATGGCTGTACATTTCAACAGTGTTGGGGTACTAAACTACTAAAGGTCCTGACACACCAACCTGATAATCGTCGGTCGGACAGTCTGGCGAGGGTCGCAAAACTAAAGTCTTGCCGGAAATGACGAGCGGGATGAGCGGGACTAGACTCTCTTAAAATTGGACAAAAATCTTTTAAACTGACCTTTGTCTGAATCTAATCCAAACGGACAAGCGCGTTAGATAAGATGCTAAAGGAGACTTTTATTGTCAATAACAACGGCGAAGGCCCCTGACAAAGCGTCAGCGTGGGAGTGACAATGGTTTGTCTGTTCAGGGGAGCACAGCAGTAGAGTTCACTAGCAGCTTCTTTCTGTCAGTATCATACATATATTCTGTATCATGATGTTTCAGCTCTTCATTGGATCTGTGTGAAACATTCACTCACACTCAAACGTCCGTGTTTTTCTAACTGCATGGGTTGATCAAAGGGAAATATTCAACATGTCCAGTTTGTCCTTTCCCTCTGACATTTAGCCGGACACATTTGGTATCTGTGAAAACTTTCAGATCTCTGCTAAGAAGTGAAATTCTGTGAGAAAGTGGGTTTTATATAAAGTCTACACAACACCATGAGTCAATTAAGACGGATGAACAGCAGGGTCAGAGATGAAGAGATCCTCATCCTTTGTCCCCTTTCCCTCCATCGTAACTCGATTAGTTTGGAAAATGCCTCGGTTATGTTTGCAGCTCTCTGGTCTGTCATCACATGGTAGCCTGAGAATGTTGATTGGAGGCATCTCGGCTATAAGTTTGAATCCCGGAGATCAGCGTGGATGTCTGAGGACAGACTGCAGATTAACCAGCACATGGCGGAGCGTGCTGACAGACGAACGCTCGCTGACACAGACACAACAAGCACAGTGTCACACGCATACTGTTCCTCTTTTTTTTCCATAACACAATTAGCCCTGACGGCGACGCCTGCAGATCACCTTTCACTGGATGTCTGCACGATTAGTTTAAGCCCAGGAGTTACACGCTGGGTAAATACTGGCCTCCGCTCAACTCGGCCTCCCGATCACTGAATTCAGCCCGTACCAAGCAAATAGTGACCATATTCAAACAGAAAATAACAATGAAATGAAATGTAAACACACAATAAGAGCGCCGCAACACACCAAAAGGAAAAACTAATTCAGAATATGTGACTTTAACCCTTGTGTTGTCTTCCTGTCAGAATTGAAAGTCAACACTCTTGTCGATTTTTTAATCAATGTTTTAAACTTTTCTTACGTTTTTTGTCCCTTTACCACATTTTTACTTTTTTTTAATTTTCAACACTACGAAACACTAACTTATTAACTTTAATTTTACAGTTTTTAAAAAAAATGTATGGTCAATAAACCTCAATTTAAGGAAATTATACCTAATGTTTGAGTTAGAAAAGCAGAAATTAGGAATCATTGAGACTAAAATTAAAGGAAAGGATGTTGATGATAATCACAGACTGGAATATGTCAACATTTACTCAACACTATTTCAAAAACACTTCAATTTGTTTTCAAATGCCATTAAATCGAGTAAGACGCCCCAAAATTATTGAAAGTAGAGATTTGTACTTGCCAAAGAGCGTTGTGTGGAATCAATCATGTTAGTTTGGGGAAATAAAAAGAACATTGATATAGGAAAACGGGTCAATTTGACCCGAGGACAACATAAGGGTTAAGAAAAATGGATCTGTCTGTTCCAGATGTCCAACATTATCGACACTGATTTTGATTGCTCTCTCTTGTAATGTGTGCAAAGACTGTAGGTCGGTTTTGTATGTGTTTCCCCATACGTTCCACACAATACAGAGTGTATTGTACAGAGTGTGCAGTTATTTATTGTCCAGATCTTGATTTATTCAATGTTGCCAGGGTATGGTTATGGTTTATGTGTGTGTCTCCTTTAAAGTAACAAAAAAAAGACCATCTATTTTTCCACCAAAATTTTGCTTGTGGGAAATTAGTGAGTCTTTGTAAATTATAAATTAGAGCGTGGTGTAGATCTGTAAAACGTCCTGAGGTAACCCCTGTTGTGATTTAACATTGAAATGGAATAAAACACTTTTTTTTAAGTTATTTGAGGCGCAGAACGCCACACAGCAACTTTTTTAGCATTGTACCAAGCAAAAAACACAGTAAAGCTCAACCGCTGACAAGGGGTACGCCCATGAATTTGAACAGGTTGTGTTTTTAGTGGGCATTCCCAGTACTACCCGCCAAGTCCATGCTGACCCCAGCCTGACACCTCCTTACTCCTTTCTCCGCCTTTGAACACCCCCATCTCTCTTCCTCTCTCTGTGTGTCCAGGCTGAGGGAGCAATGGTTAGTCAGGTTGGATCAGCGGAATCAGCACCAGCAGAGTTTCTTCGAGGAGAGACTCAGACGAGCTCAGAAAGCTCAGCAGAGCCTCAAGAAGCTGGATTCCCCTTGACACCAGCAGATCAAGCCTCAGAGGTCTGCAGCAACTCCTCCGCCTGTCAGCAATCGGCTTGCAGGTGAAGAGCAGCTGTCCGGTGTTTTGCAGAGTTGTGCATTTGTGAAGCTGACATCTTTTTATACACCTTGACATGAATAAAGATATTTTGAATTGAAAGGAAAAAAAACACTTTATTCACTATGAAAAATCTTTAAAAAAAAGCCCAACCAATATGCAAATCAAAACATCCCAAAAAATCAAACATCCTTTTTTGTTGTCGTTAGAAATCATTGAATATGTGGAATTATTTTTACCTTATGTGATCCTCCCTTCTGACATTGTCTACTGTTTTGCCTAATAGTTGTTGTTTTTTTCCAGATGGGTGGTAATAGCGTATGATGGAAAAACCTTATATGTTGTTGTTGGGACTCCTTACCATCTAACCGGTGGTGTTGAAATAAAATATCAATGTAGATCTGAAAAAGTTGTGTTCAGTTTTATGTATTTCCATGCTTGGGAAGATGAAGTGGAAACGTTCAAATCTAAAGCCCTGTTCAAACTGGAAAATGTCAGAAATGAGCTGTCATCTGACGTGAACAAAGATATTTGAAGATGACATTTTTATGATACAGGGGTGACACGTTTTCTGTGTGTTGATCTGATTTCTGCTTCATGATGAATCAAGCACAAGGTCCCATGGGGTATCCTGCTCTGCCTTTGAGAAAATGAAAGCTCAGATTGGCCGATCTGGAATCTAGCTCTTTATGAGGTCATAAGGGGCAAATTTTCCTCCCCTTTCTCTGCTTTGCCCGGACGGAA
>NC_048422.1:2937220-2964623 GCF_013103735.1 Etheostoma cragini
GGGGACCACTAAGGTCTATATAAAAGAGACTTCAGATACAGTATTAGGGACCACTAAGGCTTATATAAAAGAGACTTCGGATACAGTGTTAGGGGAACACTAAGGTCTATATAAAAGAGACTTCAGATACAGTATTAGGGACCACTAAGGCTTATATAAAAGAGACTTCAGATACAGTGTTAGGGGAACACTAAGGGTTATATAAAAGCATCCAAAGAGCACCATGTCATGGGAACTTTATGTACAACAAATAGCGGGAATCTTGGGGACTGTTTTGCAGAGACACCTTAGCTCCGTCCAGCGCTTAGCTTTGCCCAAGATTATTGTGATTGGTTTAAAGAGATGCCAATAAACCAGAGCACGAGAGATTTGGGCGTTTCTTTTTTTACTTAAAGGAGAGGGAAAAAAGCCAGAAAAAAGCATGATGAGTTCTTTAATGACTTAAATTTAAAGAGATTACTAAAAAGATGCAAGGAAAATGTCAAACTTTTTGCTTTTTCTTTATAATTTGGTAATTTAATGAGAAAATGGAACTGTCTGACTGTGTTAGTCTGTCTTGGTTATTGTTTTTAACTTACATTTAATCAGTGGTGGAAGAATAATTCAGATCCTTTACGTAAAAGTACTAATACAACACTGTAAAAAAATACTCTGTTACAAGAAAACCCCTGCATTGAAATGGTTAGTAAAAGTATGGAAGTATCATCAGAAAAATGTACTTAAAGTATTCAAAGTAAAAGTACCAAATGCATAAAAATCCTCACATTTTAGAAAGTGGAAACAATGTGTGTATAATGGTCTAATCCTTTCAGTGCGACTTGTCAGCCTACATATTGCTGGCTAGTTTGATTTTTTTTAATACATGGTATTTTTAATAAACTTGGTTTTGTGTGCAAAGTAATGTAGTGGAGTTAAAAGTACTACAGTTCTTTAAAATGTAGCAGAGTAAGAGTAGATATGACATGAAAAGAAAAGACTCAAGTAAAGTACAAGTGCCTCAACATTTGTATACTAGTACAGTACTGGAGAAAATACTTTGTTACACTCCACCACTGTCTACAATGTAGTTCACATACTCAGTTTGTCTGTCCGTTACCTGTTTCCTGTGGAGTTCTGTCATCTGTTGCTGTTTTTGAGTCATTGTTTGGAGGAAGCTGGATTCTAGAAGGTGTGTGTGTGTGTGTGTGTGTGTGTGTCTGTGTATATTCGGAGGAACAACGCGTGCTGAGAGGATGTGACGGTCTGATCCTGATGTAAACTGCCCACACACCAAAATATCTCCTTGGCAACGACACAAGCCTGGAAACATGTCCTAGCAGCCAGTGACGTATGTGCGCGCGCACACACACACACACACACACACACACACACACATACACACACAAAAGTTGAATAACACACTTCTAGAGACACTATGTCTTGTGACATTTTTAAATTTCTGTGGTTTTCTAAAAAGTAAACACATCACATGTCATTAAGCCAAACTTTCAAACAAACAATTGACTTTAAAAATTGTTGCACACAGTATGCTTATGTATGATTTTAAAACTATTTCCCCCACCCCTAGTAATTATTGTGTAAAGAAGACACATTGACATGCCGTCTGCAAGAGGACTCTGCAGTTCCTCCTCTGACCCCCTGAGGGCAGCAGCACACAGTAAAACATGCGGCCAGCGCAAACTAGAACAATATTAGAGATATTCTTTACTTTGTACTTTAGGTCTTTAGGGCTCCGGAGTTTCAAGGCCAAGTCCATAAAGAAATTATTTACCAGTTTATTTGTTTATTTTATTGTTCATCAATCAAAGACAACACCTACTATCACAACCAGATGTGAAAGGGGGGAGGGGGGGGTACACATTTTGTCCCCACTGGGATAAAAGTAATTAAGCAGCGGCAGGGATGTATGCACCAGAAAGGGGAATCCCTGGATTACATACATCCAGGGTGCAAATCGCACCCAGGATGTATGTAATTGTTATATTCTTATGAAATGATAAAGACCACAGGAAGAGTAGCTCCTGTTTCAGAGAGACAGAAGCTACTGGAGAGCTTAACAAACTAAGTACCTAAAGTGACTAACAGCCAGGTAATGATGTGTGTGTGAAAGCGGATGGTTTTCAAAGGCCTCGGTGAATAGATGAGAATGGACGTGACAAGCTAAATATAAAATACTGACCAGAGAACAACGTGAGTCACAGCTGCTGAAAACACAGAGAAACGTTCTTGTGGTTGGTTCCAGAAGCCATTTTATACTGTGCCATAGAGTTTTCAGGCTCAAGAGCAGCCGATCAGTTAGTTCAATCAACTCTAATTTGCATTTCTACTTTTACACCTCGCATTCACACTGTCAGTCTTTCAGAGCAATTAACCCTTCGGTGGTTCTCCCAGGTCAAAAAAAGGACAACATTTTTTTCCAGACTTAAGTTTTAACTAACACCACTTTACTAGTTTTACACTACATTTTGGAATTCATGGTCAACAACCCTCATTCATATAGAATTATACCTAATATTTGAGGTAAAAAAGCAGAAATTATGAATTATTTTGACCAATAGTTAAGATCAGGGGAAGGTACAGATGAGTTCATTCAGGAATGAAAGTGATCAATTGTATTGTGTGTCATTTGGTTAAAAAGAAACTCATATTTCAGATGTAGACATTTTGTAAAAGGGTCAAATTTGACCCGAGGACAACAGGAGGGTCAAACCAGTGCCGTTTGAAAAGACTTCGGACCCCGTTTTGGTTTGGAATCTTTCGACTAGTGTTTCAGTCTCGACGGCAGCACCCAAGGGCGTCATCTTGGTTTGACATGTGCCTGGGACAGGGACGCATTCGGAAGGAGTGCTGGGTACAATGACGCCTTCATTTTCTTTCCTCATTTTTTAGCGCAGGTCATGATTTGAAAGACGCTGTCCTGTATCTCTGCAATAATGTAAAAGAATAAAAATGTAACCAAAAATGTGATGATGTCCGACACGTTTTAGGAGGAAGAAAGTTTTCAGTGGACATGTGAGGCACAGTGTTCTGCTTCATGTTTCCGTGTCCTGTACAATGTTGACATTGTGACATCGGGTGTAGAGACATTTTGGTGGATTCGTTGGCATCTGTCGCTCAAGAATTACATGTGTTGAGAATTTAATTGTTTTTAACTAAATTGAGCTTGAGGTTTTCAATTAAAGTGATGGGTACAAAATGACTCATAGCAAAATCTGATAGGTCCCCAGAATCAACGCCTATGCCGACCCTGACGCCAATGTTTCTCGGCCTAATTGGGTCTCATCGGTCATGACGTCTTGCCTGGATCAGTTTTGTTGAACCGTACTAGAGTTTGTTTGTCCCGCTGGTGCGGTTTGTTTGGGCAGGTTTAAATGCGGCAATTACACTCGGATGTGCACCAAAAGCGGCTGAACGGTCGACTTTCATATTCCCTCTGCAAGCAATATTACAGCGCTACAACTGACCAGAGCAACGCTGGTTGATAGTTTCAACTTTGACCTCAAAAAGCATCTTTCTTTTTTAAGAATGACTTCCGACTCTTAACTTCAAGTCTTCCAGAGTCGCGGCCAAAGCCAATTGGAAAGACAATTTTCTTTGTTTTCAGGTAGCAGAGAATTCCATAGACAGTTAAAGGAATTCACGCAGAACCGTCAAAACTCATGCCAACAGTACGTTAAGCCCGCCCACCGACTCTATACATGCTGTGATTGGCCTGACCAGAATTTGGTTTTTCCAGCTCCCAAGCCAACAGAGAGTTGCTAGACCGACCCTGGCTGCAGATTACATTTGCTGCTGCTAGGATGTGTCTAGATTGCTAGGCCAACCTAGCATAATGATGAGAACTTCCGGAGCAGGGCCACACCTCAAACAAATCACTTCTGGTATTCTTATAAATACCAAAGATCCTCAGTACTAAAGATAGGGCATTTCAAGCAGCACCAATGGTATAGACGGTACACACTTCCTGTTTCCTAAAGGGGCGTGGCCTCGTTTGAACGTATAGTGAACGTCGTGCAAATGGATGAAAACTTATTTGCCCAACTCATCATTTTCTAATGTTAAGGTTAGCTATTTACACAGCTAAAAGAAACATTTAGCGTCACAAAGATTAGTTATGGTGTTCACAATCGTTAGCTGACGTTAGCTTCTCTGTGTTGCCAGATCTCGCGAGAGTTTGGTCCTAAGACAGACCCAGGTCTCAAACTAAGTTCATTTTCTCTTGGTGTGTCTGAATAATGCCATGTTGGTGTCAGAATGTTCTGGAGATATGTGGCTTGTGAAAATTTGCTTTTTACTATTTTCTTTTGTGACTATTGGAGGAAAGCATTGCTCATAATCTGTGTTCAGGTTCACTTCTCCCATTGGAATCAACACACTCAGGACCTGCTGCCAGTCTAAGAGGCGTGGCTGTGGTGGAGCCCACGGGACACACAGACAGGAAACTACTGAGTCGGGGCGTCTCGGTTCCAAACTGTCTCTGTAAATACCCTCCCGACCCTCTCCTCTCATTCACTTGGCATTCTGCACCCCTCCTTCCCTCCCACCCTACCTCAGTTTCTCCCCTCGACGTCTAGTCAACTCTTGATTACAAGCGACTTCACGTCTCACCTACCAGCGACTTCATGCCTCACATTCCAATCATCTTTCATCATTAAATTGTTTAAACGTGTCAGATTGATGCTGTTGTCCTTGCTAGTGACAGGGGTCTGTTTATGTTAATGTGTGCACATGCATACACATTCATTTATCCTTCAATTAAGACAAGGGCCTGCAGTCATGCTAGTGGGACATGCCTGAACCAGCTTTGCATATTCCTTTTGACATTTGTAAGACGTAGTGAACCAAAAAAGCATTTCCATGAAAAAAACAAATATAACTAAAATGCAAAAAGCTTAGTTACGACGTAACACGTGTCTAAACTTGGTTAACGTATAATATTATGTGACTGTGAGTGTTTGAGAACTAAGGACTTTACCTACACTAACACGAGTAAGGAACCTACCGCACTTCCTCCAGGTTACAGTCTTTTATTTTGGTGCTGTCCCATGTCAGAAGAATAAATAACATGAATAATACATTGTTTTACAAATATGCTCACAAGATGTATGGAAGTCACTTGTTTTTCTAGTTTTTGTTCTTTTCTGATTGTCCTGTATTAAAATTAATTGTAAAAAGATATTCAGAATTAGACATAGCTCATAGAGATTTGTGCATATGGTTGTAAAACATTCTTGCGTTGTGAAGAAGGGTTTGAAATCAAGCCTAGAGTCCTTAGGGAACATTTCCTGAGGAACATCAATTCCCTCTGCTCACTTTTAAGGAAAAGTAGGCTTAATAATAATACATTGTATTTATACAGTGCTTTACATGGTAGGCTACTCAAAAGACACAGAGTAAAACCAGCATATTAAAAACAATTAATACTCAGTGTAAAAATGTGGAGTGACTAGTGGGCTAAGTAGATGTTTTTAAATCCTTACACATTCAGTCAGTCCGCTATAGTCTGTTTGGCTTTTTTTCTCTGTTTGATAACAGCCGGATTTCCCTTTTTGCATATTATACATGCATGCGTCTTCTCTATTACAATTGCGAAACCAGACCCAGCAAAATAGTGTTCTGTACAGTGGTAATTTTGTTTGCTTTTACAGGCCATTTATGATCATCGGATGAAAAATGAAAGTTTCTGGAACTATTTTTTCCAATGTGTATAAAGTTACATATGGGAACTGTAGGCACTGGCATCAGTGTGCTGGGCAGCAGGGGGCAGCAGTGAGCTGTAGAGATCAAATGGAATCTGTGGTGGTGGCTCTTGTTTGCTCTGTGATTTTCAGGACTGAAGCTCTCAGCAGCTCATTATGGAGCCTGTTCACACACTAAAGCTCTCACTCAGCCGAGCTCATTTTGGTCAAAGTGCTCAGCAGCGACTCTAAATCCCCCCCAAATTTCCCCTGCAGCACACAGTCGGTACTCGAAAAAAACCTCGACATAGCTCACCACCGAGCTACAAAGCATGAGCACTCGGACCGTTTCTGGGATCATTACTCTGTACAGCATCCGTACAACGGCAGCAACAACGAAGAAAAGACAGAAAATCCACAAGCACAACACAGATGACAATAGAGAGAGAGAGACAACAACAAAGACAAATACAATGAACGCTCCTTCAACGAAAAAGATGACATCAGCAGATGCTTAAACTAAGACTAAGACAACTAAAACACACTAAAACAAACCCCAAAACACTGACATAAGTAAACACACTGCATGTAGCTATGATGTTTTCAGCTTCCTGATGTTTTAGGATGTATTTCAATATTTAAGAATGCTATTGAATATTTTACAATTGTCAGCAAATCTAATGAAAAGATCAGAATCAACATAGTATAAGTCCACCTCCCGAACTTTCCAAAAACTGCAAAAAACACTTTTTGTTGTCGTGGAAAAAGTTATTCAAACCGGACTTAATGCAAGTGCATGATGTGGCACTATTTTCAGCTGGGCAATTATCCACATTTGGGGCTTGAATGAGTAACTTTGGCAGCTGGACAGTGTGTGTGTGTGTGTGTGTGTGTGTGTGTGTGTGGGGGGGGGGGTATTGAATCAAAATAAACTACAGTGTGTGTTCACGGTAATGAAAGAACAAGTGCTGTGCTCCTGTGTGGAATCATACAAATGGGGACCACAGCGCACCGACTCAGTCTCTCCCCAAAAAGCATTCATAGAATGTACACAGGGGCATTTACAGGATTTTTTAAGTGGGGTGGCACAGGGCCGGACCAATAATCAGTAATCACTTGGTTTTATTTTCAAGAAGTTGTGTATCCAAATACAATAAACATTTTCTATGGGCTATTAAGGCTGAAAATGTGGATAGACATCATGGAAACATTCATTGTTCATGTGACAAGGACTGGGAAGATATAGTTTTACAGAACTGTATTAAAATAAAGTGCAATCCACTTGGATTAGATTTGCCTCAGACCTCTCAAGTAAAACCTTTCTGTAGACAGTTGTCAGATAATAAGAAACGCAATAGAAATGTAAAGCAACACACAATTTATTTCTTACAGCAACAATTGCTCCACAATGAGTTCACTATGTTTCTACTTCTGAACTGGCCTCAACATTTCAACAAAGTGCACAGTTGCTGTAGAAGCAGCAAAGTGACAGTACTCTGATCCAGTGGAAATCATTTTTCTGATTGATGGCACTCTAGCCCAATGGATTGGGTGGGGGCAGTGGGGGGTGCTAGTTGTGCAAAGTGTGAAAAATGAAAAAAAAAAAAAAGGGTTGGAAATAAAAGTTCAACTGAGGTATAACTGTATAACTGAGGTATGCCAGCCAATCAAAAGCATTCTAGCTTGCAAGCTCTATCTTGGCAGCACTGCGGAGTAATGTCTGACTACACCACACATGATCAGGGAGGCTCCAAAATCAGGTTTGCAGCTGTCGCCATGGTCCCACTACACGTTCTGCGATGCCATGTTACGTCCTGCGACACTGTGCGGTGCCCGGCTACTTCCTGCCGTGCCAGGTAACGCCGCACAGTGCCCTGCTATGCCATGAACTACTACAAAGAAATACTACAAACTACTATTTTTTGTGACTGTTATTGCCCCTCTTCATTCTAACCCCAACCGGCCCGTCAGACAAAGCCTATCAAGAGCCTGGGTCAAAAAGGAAGTTTTTCCTTGCCACTGTCACACTGTTGCTTGCTTTGGAGGAAACTACTAGAACTGTTGGGTCCTTGTAAATTCTGGAGTTCGGTCTAGACCAACTATATCTGTAAAGTGTCTCGAGATAACTCTTGTTATGAATTGATACTATAAATAACATTTATTGAACATGCACCCCTGGAAAAGAGGAAAAAACAACGCTCTGGGTTGATTTCTGAAACAGAAAACGCCACCCACCCGTTCTCATTCCCAATATGTGAAATACTGACACTTGGTCAGTGGGTGTCATCGTCCAATTCCGATGCAAAAAAGAAATTTCCCCTGAAGTGTCTGTATGGAACGTACCGGGCCGAGGAGCAGCTCGAACACGCGCTGTAAGATGACGTAGTGTTAAAAACGGTAGCAAGTAGTAGGAAAGACCAAAAATCTGTGTATGGAGGTTGGTTGTGGGGGTGGAGACCGGGACCCAGGAGACCTGATCTTGTCCCGCGTGTCACTTAAACCTAACCCCACCCCCAATCTTTTCATAAAGATAACTGTCCCATTCTTGTGCCACGAGTAAGTTATAACGTGTTTAGCGCATGTAAAATGTGACGGCAAGTGTCCCGACGAAGCATGTGTAAATATAACGCTACAAACAATCAGCTCATAGAGCAAGTTCCAGAGGTCAAATACCTCGGCGTAATGCTGGACCTAATGCTCTGAAATTTGACAAACAGGTGAAAGCCAACATATACAATGAAAAAGGTTTTACAGAAACAAAAGAATGAAATTGTCACACCACTTCTATGTATTAAAAGCCAGACTTAACATAAGTTTTGGGTTTGGACCTTAAAAGAGGTACATCTGTAACAGTGTGATTATCAGGAGGGGGTTGGGTAACTTGTTCTAGAGTCCCTGGACCTTGGGACTTCTAAAACTCGCTGATTTGAAGAACGCAATGACCGGTTGTGCTTCCGCAAAGTTAAAATTTCAGACAAAACTCTGGGGCCAGACCATTTAGAGCCTTAAAAACAAACTAAAAAATTTAAAATCTCTACCGGGAGCCAATGCAGGGTGTAAAGAACTGGAGTGATACGTGCACGTCTAGATGTATTTGTTTAATAGCGAGCAGCAGCATTTCGTCGAAGTTGGAGACGTGACATGGACGTCTCATTCAGACCAACATAGAGAACGTCCTTAGAGATATGAACATGTTAAGATTTGACAACTACATTGCATTTGCAAATTCTAATCTCATCTGGAAGCGCTTACATGAACAGGCACCCCAGGCTCTGTGACATGGTGCAACCATTACAGGCCAATGGATTGTCCACTAGAAACAATTGTAGGGAAGTGCAAAATATCCTTCAGAAAAACCTCCTTTGGCCAGATAGCATTCTCTATTAAGGGAGCTAAGGCATGGAATCAACTGCCCATTGAGCTGCCCATTGAGCTAAAAGATGAAGGTGTCTCGTGTGTGTTTTAATTGTGGCAATATGTAAAAGCCATTCTAGGAATGGGCATTGGAAATTAGCAATAGCTATAAATGCTGTGCTACGTCTAAGCATCTGTCCCTATTCAATTAAACATGAAATGAAAAAATTAAAGAGAAAACGCTTAAGGAAACTTTTTGTGTTGTTCACAAATGCCAGAGCATCGGACCGAGTGTTGCGATATTTGAAGTTGATGAAGTTTTGGACGTGATGGCGAAGTGTTGACGCCACATACACACAATACAGTAACGTCAGCTATGTAAATTTGCTGGAGACATGGTTAAAATGTCTCCGCTCTTAACAGTGTCTTGTGTGTATTTTTTCATAACAATTCCTCGCAAATCATCCCATAGTAAATGCAACAATATTTGTGAATCTTTACAATCATTCCCCAAAGGAACCAAGGTACTCTTTCCTTGTTGCAGGATCCAACATTCCTTATTTTTCCCGAAACCAACAGTTTTGCATTGCGAGGAACATCCGGCGGAAGACCCGGCGGTGACGGATGTTCCGGCAAATCCAGTCCGAATTAACAGTAAAACACATCACAATGACAGTGATAAAAAGCAAATAAACAGCAACAAACCATCAGGCTGAACAGATAACGACAAAGAACCTGATAGATGCACAGTTGGCACAAATGGAACCTCATAAATTTAACTTCTGACAGTAGAGTTATCAATCAGCATCTGCTGGACCTGCTCCCAGCACACAGTCAGAGGCCTTTATCACCTGCTGTCTGGCTGAGTGCTGAAACCACCTCCACATGTCACCTGCCCTTTCACAGATGCATCTTTAAAGGCCTAGAGTATAAGAGAGATTCCAGGATTTTTCAAGTTGACTGCCACCCTGCCCCCCCCCATCCATTGTCCTAGACCTGCCCCTGCCAAAGTATGTAAACAGCAGCTCACAAATAAAAGACGTGACTTGGATATTCTTTAACAATCTGCTGTTGTATTCCTGTTACACAGGAAGGACTTTGCGGTCTGTCTGGCAGCTCATTAGCATTTTTCTTTTATCAAGCAGGAAATTAATCCAACGCTCTGTCCAGATATCACATCGCTGCTGACACACTTTCATTGGTGGATTTTATTCAGTCCTTTTCTAATGAACGGGGAACACTGAAACAGAACAGAGCAGCTGTTCAGTTTCTGTTCACACAGCCAAAAAAGTCATGAATAAACCTTCAAAATTAATTTTCAAAACCAAAGTTTGGTTCCTGAGTGCTGGCAGCTGACAGGAATATGGGCTGGTGTAATTTGTTATCGTGACATAAAGTCTATATATTGGTTTTATGTGTATTATTGTGTATCCCCTCACTGCCTTCCTTTAATATAGTGATTAAAGAAATTTGCCTATGTGAAGGTTCTGTAGAGGGTCAAGGTTTCTAGCACCTTTTTAAAAGATCCTTCTGATTTTGAAGATTACACACTGAATTCTTTGTTTTCTGCCAAACCACCAACATTTCTGTCCCAATCATTTGCATTTCGTGCTGCATTTGGTCTTTTATCTACTTACTAATACACAGTAAGTATTTGTTGTTTTAGCTTTAGTTTGCCTCAAGTTACATTGCTTTGCATGTCACATAATCACATCTGTATGAAGACATTCTTAAATTTTAACCGCAAACTTGAGATTTAATCTGATGACTTTTCTTTTGCTCTCCTGCCTGTCTAGATGTGGGCTTTATGAGATGTTAAGGCAGAAATATTTAACAATTAACACCAGTTTGGGTGGGAACCAGGGCAACAGTGTTTGCACTTCAACAATTGCATCATTGGCATACATACAGACATATATACATACATGTAAAGATGCATCATCAACATTCTGACCCATGTTAACATTAATTGTAAAAAGAGTGGGTCCTAAAACAGACCCTTGGGGCACACCTTTGGTAAATTTTAAAATAACTCGATGAGAAACTGTTCATACACTTCCCACGACCTGAAAGGTAGTTTACAAACCAGCCAACAGCCTGGTCTGAGGAGCCTATCTCTGAAAGCTTCTGACATGAGATTCCATGATCCACAGTATTGGAGGGTTGGACAGATTTATGAAAAGTACAGTATTCTTTGAAATCCAAGGCATCCACAACATCATGGGGCCTTGTGGAAACATCAGACTGCATCAGTTGCTTTAAAAAAGGAACAATTGGAGTCAACTGGTGACTGAAAGACTTCTGAAAACAAACCTATGACCTTCCCATTTGCATTAGTATTGCCTTTAAAACCTTGGGTATGACCCTCAAAGTTCCATGCACCAACTGTAACTGACAGGTAAGAAGTTCAGTCTCTCACTACTCTCCTTTCTAGCATCATTAAAAAATCTAATTTTTTTCCACAGCATTTCGCTGACTCACTACAGGTCATTCAGGATTAGAGCATCAGCTCTGGTGTTGTTCCCTCCCCTGCTGTAGTGTGTGCATGCTGTTTGCTAATCTTTCTCAAATGAGCAGGCAGTAGATCTGACAGCTCTCGGTTTGCTAACTGACAGCCAATTAGCCCAGTTTCAACACGGAAATTAAACAGGCTCTATTCTTGGATTGTGAATTGACGCGCCATGTTTCACTGTCGCACTGCTTAGAAAAGCTCTCTGTTTAATTTGAACTGAAGTACAACAAGATGCAGATTTCAAATTAGAGTCTAAGTGGGGACAGGGTGAGTTTCTGCTCTAACATCCCTGAACATGAACACAGCTTTTAAAGAAAGTAGCAGGGAGAGTGATGTAGTTCTGTTTTGGACCTGTGTGCTGTCAGACATCACCATTTATTACTTCTTCAGAAGTTACTTTTTGCATTAAAACAACTCCAAAACCAACACTACAATATAGTTGATAATACTGAGAGAAATGTATCACCTCTGGAACATTACCACTATGAACTTTTAATATATATATGAGGTGAGGATTGCAAGGTAAACAATGAAACTATCCTGTTCATGTTACAGTACCCACCAGGAATGTGTGCTTGCATATTGTATGTATCTCATTGGCAACTTATACTGCATTCAGTACCTTGCAATGTGACGTTGTGAAAAAGGTTTAGGCTAGTGATTTTGCCGGACAACCCTTCGTAAATTCGAAATGAGGAACCTAACGCAAGAGAGCAGCAGGCCAGTTGATTAAACAAAAAGTGACCTTTAATAACAAAGGCTGGAGCCAGAGACAGACAGGCAAACAAAAGAAGAGCCAGGCACAAACATGGACATTCCAACACTAAGGAAAAGGCCAGTAGCGGGGCAATGAGGGACAGGTGACACATATCAGGGACTAATGAGACTCAACAGAAAACAAAGCAAAACAATAAGGTGTCCAAACCGTTCTCCCTCACCAAAATGGTGCACTATATAGACATTAAATTTAACATTTAATCCACTCACTGTTAACAATAAAGCAATGTTTATTCAAGTTGAGTTCTCAGTTTCATGTTCAACTTTTGGACCATTTTAGACACAGGGACCCGACGGTACCTTTTTAAAAAGAAAGTGTGGTTTAAAGGATGTTTTTATTACCAATTATTATTATTATTATTTTTTTCCCATCTCTTTGACTTTTTTGTCATTTCCTTGGGACATGTTGGTCTTTTTTTGACGTTTTCTTCTCTTTTTTGGGGCTTTTTTTTTTAAATTAATTTCTTTTTCAAAGTAGGAAAGGTTACTCTTCATAAGGTACTGTATTCATAACCCGAGGTATGGGTTGGGCCCAGATTAGTCAATTTCCTTGACTTTGCCGGTGTCGCTTGATATTCTGCCGGATGCAGGGATGTCCGTTTCCTTCCGCTTTCTTCGTGTGGCCGTTCTAATCTCATCTCTGCAGGGTAAATCCACACAGCTAGCTTGACTATCTGTCCAATTTGAGTTTTCTCTTGCAGGACTATTTTGCAGCAACTCCTTGCAGAGCCCCACCCATGATGATTGTGATTGGTTAAAAGAAATGCTAATAAACAAGAGCACCAGACCTAGCGTGTGGATGGTCTGGCAAATCAAAACCAGGTCCAGATCAACTTGCCGTTTGGCCCGGTCACTGATTTAAACAAACATTCTAAGTGGCCCCAAGTTGACTTCCTGTTGCAGTATGTGGGAATGACATCAACTGACAGGGAATTAACAAGGGGCCAGGCGGTTGCCTAGCAGTGGAATTCCACTGAAAAGGTCTACAGTGTGTTCATCATTTTACATTAAAAAAATGGTAATTTTATCTGCTACCTGTGTTTGAAACCCAATACCATCATTATGTTTTGCAATTAGGCTGCGAATGTCTTGACGCAGCTCTTTGCTTTTACCCATCAGGAGATGGGTCTTGTGTGACATCTTGGCACCTTTTGGTAGGCCATCAGTTGGGACTGAACCAGCTGATATTAATTTGCGCTGACAGGGGGCTGGATTGCTTTTTAATTACTGATAGTTTCCAGCTGTTGTCTTGGCTTGTCATGCCTTTTTGCACTTCCCTTTCTTCATGTGTTCAATACTTTTCCCACTGTGATGTTTCACATTATTACACATAACTTAATTTCGGAACTTATGTTTTCTTTGTATTTATGGATTACTTGGGTTGTTACCAACATCTGGTACAAATCTCATGTCAATAACACCTTTGGAAATATATTTACTGAGAAAACATCTGAGAAAATGTCAGCATCATGTAAACGAAACAAAAATACTTCCACTACATCCCTGAAACAAAGCCAGCACTCGGGAGGACAAGAGCGTAACTGTGTGTTGAATGTTACATTTTCAATTCTCCATTTTGCCTTTTAATTTTTCACGAGTGCTTCTTCTTCTGCTTCTTCGGGAGAACACTGCCGCGTTGCATTGTGGTATATGGGAGTCATACATGGAATGCACACATACCCACTCAGCAGTGCATTATAGGTGTTTTATAGTGGACTATATAGTGTATGAAATTAACTGTGGAGAATTTGAACACCACTACAGAATGCCAAACACTATTTCTAGGTAAGACACACAAGTCCAGTGCCAAGTCCCTAATTAAAGCTGGAGTGCGTAACCTTTTTTTTTTTTAAATTGATGAACTTCCATTACATTCAAGTTATTTCAAACAAAGTTGCTACCCAGCTAATTAAGACTATCAGCTCCCACAAAGACTTTAAATATATCTTTGTCCCATAGTTATTACATATGAGACAGGCCACAAACTGGCAATCACATCATAAACATGTCCTCAAACACCCCCTGCTTTATCGTCAATTTTAAAATCAACCATTATCCAATAAAAGGTGTGTATAAAGACAGATCATGTGACACTTTGATTGCACAGAGGAGGACATTATTTCACTAATCATGAGACATCTGAAGGTAATTGGTTGCACCAGAAGTTTTTATGGGCTTCATGACAAAGGGGGTAAAGACATACTGTGCGCACATGCCAATTTTCAGATTATATCTAAAAAAGTAGTTTTATATATGTATTTTTCTCATTTCACTCTGATCATCACATTAAAGTCATATTAAAAACATTGAAATAAAGGCTGCAATGTAACCAAATAGTTAAAAAGCTAAGGGGGTGAATACTTAAGCAAAACACTGTATTTCATGTTATTTGTGTGGTGTGTTCAGGTGGGTCTGGGATAAACTTATGGCGTCCAGAAAGAGACTGTTCTACACATCAACCACATGTGTAGATGAGATTGTTTAATTCATCCTTGTTGTGTTGTATTATTTTCAGTTGTTACTGCTATTTGCATGTTGTTGTGACACATAAATGATCAGAAAACACAATTTCACAGCTCAATACACTGATCTAACGGGAGGTAATGCCGTGTGTGTGTGTGTGTGTGTGTGTGTGTGTGTCACATAGCTGATTACAGGGCATAAGGCTGAGGAGCTGCTTGTGTTTTATAATCAACTGAAGGTATCTGTGATGAGGTCAGGGATCCATCACACGAGCCATGTCACATTTACAATATAATCACTTCCTGTCACATTACATATTTGATTGCATTTCATTTGAACAGTTGGAAATTGGTGAATGAAAAACGACTCACAATAAATAAACTCCTGCTCTTGTCTCCATCAAATAAACCTTAAAAGTAACATTGACAGCAAATAAAATCAGATGAATGAACGTTTCAGGCCTTACAAACAGTCTGTTTTTCATAAAAATGCAAATAATAGAGAAAGACAAAGAAAGAAAGAAAGAAAGAAAGAAAGAAAGAAAGAAAGAAGGAGAAGAGAGGATAGCTTAGAGAAAAGACAGAGAGGAGATACAGCAGAGAAATGATGATGAGGAGGAAGCTGATATAATTTGCCTGTCAGAATTCATTAAACTGGAGATACACACACACACACACACACACTCGGTGGTTTTAATTCCAGAATCTCATTTCAGATCTGATTAATTACTCTCTCACGCTTGACGAAGGAAATCAGCAGCAAAACTGAAGGGATTAACACACACGCACGCACGCACAAACACACACACACACATCAACTCACACACACACACACACACAAACACTCACACGATAAATGAATTATTCATCCAGTTTGCCTGTTTTTGTTTTAAATTGAAACTGCAACACAACAATATCAGCAAAACAATGGGACATAAAATGTGTGTGTGTGTGTGTGTGTGTGTGTGTGTGTGTGTGTGTGTGTGTGTGTGTGTGTGTGTGTGTGTGTTTGTCGGTGTTTCACTGAGCTTAGCACCTTTCAAATTTCAATTTCAAATTGGTGACACTAACAACAACAACTACTTACGGGACTATAGTCTTTACCTTAACTGCAGTTTAACATACAACAGTTATTGTTGTTTGTGGCAGTTCGGGCCTCTGTACATGGGGAGCACGCTCAACCAGTTGAGATTCACATGCGCCCTGAGAGCCAACAGTCCAACGTAATATCACACAAATCACACAAACTGGGCTGACATTAACCCTCCTGTTGTCCTCGGGTCTAATTTGACCCCTTTAACCCTTGTGTTGTCTTCACTTTCGGGACCCTCTCGTGTCCCTCGGGTTAAATTGACCCATGACTTATATATATTAACAAATATTGTCTTCATTTTAAATTCAAACAGTTGACATGGCATACACTGTATGTTTAGGGAATGCAATCCGTCTCTACTAGTGGGATATGATTTGTGTGAATCATTCTTGTCATGGAAAAAACATAAGTGGTCATATCCAGAATACTTTTCTGAACAGAGTCAGGAATACATGTTTAGCACAGAAAATAAGGTTGAAAAAAAAGGATATTTTTGTGCCATTTTTCTTCTTGCAAAAATTTGAAATGGCCCATTTCAAATTTTTGCTAGAAGAAAAATGGTATTTGGGTCACAAATACCATACAAGGGTTAAAAAATGTCTGAAATTGGGGTTTCTTTTTAAACCAAATTACCCCAAAAAACGCTTTTTGCTAAAACAATTGATCACTTTCATTCCTCTGATCTTAACTATTAGTCAAAATAATTCATAGTTTCTGCTTTTTTAACTCAAATATTATATATATCATTCTACATAAATGAGGGTTGTTGACCATGAATTCCAATAAGTAGTGTAAAAATAGTAAGGTGGTGTTAGTGAAAACAAAAAAAGTCTGAAAACGGGGACGGAAATGTCAAATTTGTGTCTGTTTTTGACCCGGGAGGACAACACAAGGGTTAACTGAAGTCAGAGTGCAAACTACACGGGAGCTAGTAGTAATAATATTAATAAGACACGGGCTCCCCTGAAACGGGATTTGTGAAATTTTGGAGGGTCCTTAAAAATATTAACAATGTGTCAATGTCATGTTTTTAAGTCCTATGTTATGTGATCATCGTGGATTGTTATGTTTGAATTTGCAAAAATATCATTAATTCATTCATGAAAGCGATTCAAACTGAATTCAATTCAAACAAGATTACCATACGTGCTATTGTTGGCATGAGCATCAATGTGTGGTGGATCATGTTCAGTACGTTTGCTGCCACAGGGTGCATCTAGATTTCTAGGCTAATTCTACAGCAGAAATGTGTCAAATTTCCCGTTCTGTTTTTTTTTAACCCTCTGAGGTCTGAGGGCACTTTATTAGATATCTTCTTAAATTCTCCTTATATGGGGAATTTGTACACAACTAATCTCGATGTGTTACATATCCATATGTTCAAAACAAACTCATATTTGTGTACAGCAACACCCAAAAATGTTCCAGAGCAGTGAATTAAGTTGTAATTTGGCCCTAAAGCAGAAACATTTCTTAAAACATTCCAACTCCTTTGTGTTGGTGCTTGAAATGACTCTACAAAAGCATTGGGTTCACAAAAGTAGCGTGATATATGAATTGAACAGTAAATAAATGTCTAAAATGAAATTTTGTCATATTGCTTTTTGAGGTTGATCAAACATTGTAAGGTGGAGAGTGCCGGTGTGACCAGCTTTCCATTGGCAAAGCAGAGAAAGGGGAGGTAACCTTGCCCCTTATGACCTCATAACCATCTTGTCAACATGGGCCGGCTGTCTAACTGTGTGTCAATCACTGCTCCTGAACACCCATTTCATTGCTTCCTCCCCACCACCTTCCCCGCGCACAAGCTGCCGATAGGTTTCCTCCCCGCTCTATCGTCCACAGCTCTCCCTTGTAGGGGGAGGGGCTTTGGAGAGAAAGGGGGGGGAGGACTGAGAAGTTTATGATTTCCCGTTTTTTGGCTAAGTCCTGGATCTTCCCAATCCTACCTAACACACCTTTAAGTCAATTGTATCACACCACAGTTAGCTTTAATCAAATAAAGTTAATTTCCCACTAAATAGTTGCTAGGAAAACCAAACTTAAAGTTAAAGGCAAATTCTGAATGTATTGATGAAATGCATTCCAAAAATACAATTGAAGTGATATATTACCAAGATATATTCACAACACATGCGTTGATCATGTCTTGGGTACCGGCACTTTTTTTTGTGATCTAATTCAGGCAGCACCATGGTGGTCTCACTCCCTGTCTGTCTCTTTAAACTCTCCGTTACAGTCTTGACTTTCACATGTCAGCCTGAGAGCAACCAATCCCAATCCATTACCACGGTGGCTGTCACTTAACGCCCGAGGAAAATGAATTTGAACTAGTTTCATGCCTCATTATGAACCCATGACCTCCAACAGAGAAACTCTTTTGAGAAAATCGTTGTTCTGCTTGGTCCTAGAATTCTTTTGTTGTTGTTAGTATTCAACTTGTTTTCGTCTGAATTTCACTACTTGGTAATTAGAGTGGCTAGAGAAAGGCAACACATCCATGCTGAAGTTGATTAAAAAGAAGAATAAAAAAAACATCTTTTGGAAATTGATCTTAATGCCTTAATTGTAAAAAAAAAAATTAGGATAATCCAACCTCTTAAGAACACCACTTTTCTTTGGGAATGAATAATGTATTCTAAATAAATAAACGTTCTTCCTTTATTAAACCCTTGCCCCCCATATCATCACATACCCTCCACCATTCCTAGAGATTGGCATGGTGTTATTTCAGTTAGTCTAATAGCTGGTCTAATTTGCATTGAGAGATGGTCTTATGGATAGTTCCCCATGCCTACCTCTAGGTATTGTGAATGGTATGTGATGATGGGGGGGGGGGGGGGCTATTTTACTTCCAAAGGCCAAGGGACCTTTATCGGGATGCATAGTATCCTGGATCTATGAAATAATCGGCCTTTTAAAATAAAAATGTACCTGCCTCTATGTGAATTTACCATTGGGGTGTACATTTATGCTCCCTGTATTTTAACAGAGGGGTGTATATTTATTCTCCCCGTATTTTAAGGAAGAACATCTATTTATTTACATAACATTATTCATTCACGAAGAAAATTGGTGTCCATAAAAGGCAGGATTTTCCAATTTCTTTTTTGATCAAAGCATTAAGATCAATTTCCAAAGATGTTTTTTACTCCTCTTTTTAATCCACTTTAGCGTGGGTGTGTAAAGTTTCTCCAGCCACTGTACTTTACAAATCCTAAAGTAAACGCAATGTCAAAGCATAAGATGACAAAAACCTCAATTTATTGAAAGTTGACTCGTTACTTTGTGCCCTTACTAAAAGTATTGCAGTAACGATCCCAGACCTTGAGTTTTTTTTGTTTTTGTTTTTTTTGCAGGAAATGTTGAAGGCAGATTAGAACCTGGTTACAGAAACTTGTTCAAATTAGCATCGAACAACAGTCAAACCCCTAAACTTCTAACTCATTATGGTCACTGGGAAAGGGGCTCTGGGATTTCAGCTGCAGTGTGTCCCTGGTGGTAGATAGAAATAGAAAGTTTAGGGCTTCATGTTTAGTTCATTTATACAAAAAGAAGTGGGACGAAGAAAAGAAACTAACACTTACAGGGAAGAAAAACAAAACCTGGAGAGAGAGTGGGTGGCACACAAAAAAGGCCTGCTGTGTTTAATAATAAGAAAAACTGTTTTTGTAGGGAGAAACTAAAGAAAAAAAGAATGTGCCAGACAGAACGAAGTAAGACAGGAAAATAGCCTGAAAAAGAACATCACAAATTTGGAGAGGACAGTGCCAGCAAACACAAGGCCAAGGCTTGGCGGCCTCTCCTGGAATGACTGAGGGTGAATGCTTCTCACAATGCTTATGTAGAATGGATCAGGATGAACTCACTACTTCTCATTCGATATTGCAAAATATCCAACAAACAGTCACTCCCATCACGTCACAAAGCAACACTCGCCACTTGCCAAATGCCATAAGCACCTGACCGGTGCTTATGGCATTTGTTATTAACGCAAAAAGTCTCCTTTAGCATCATATTTGGACTTTCACTTCACTGTCACTTTTGACATTTTGGTTGGGCCCGATCCCAAAGACTTACTTGATCTAAGATGCTAAGTGAGTGAGTGTGTGAGGCCACATAGGCTCAGATAGGTGTAAATGGGATTGGGACAGCACTTCACTAGGTAACATGTTACCTCAGAGAGAGAGAGTGAGAGAGAGATTTATTGATCCTATTAAAATGGGAAATTGCAGTGTTGCAGCATCAAAATCAGTCATAAGGCACAGGATATAAATATAAATGAAATACATTTACAATATAAACACTGTTTATACATAAAATAGACATGAATACATGAATTTGGAGAATACAAAAATGTGCAACTGCTTAATAACAATGATGCAACATTTAATAACAAAGATGTTGCTGACTCTTGCCAGTTTGGGTATTTTGGGGTGTTACAGTGGGGCTCCAAAGTTTGGGCACCACAGGTAAATTTTTTGTTAATGTGCCTATAGAAGCCAAGGAAAAATCTCCAAAAGGCATTAAATGACAGACTAGACATTTGTATAATCTGTCACAAAAAGTTTGATTTTATTTCCATCATTTACACTTTCAAAATAACAGATAACAAAAAAATGGCGCCTGCAAAAGTCTGGGCACCCTGCAGAGTTAATACCTTGTACTCCCCCCCCCCCCCGTTGGCAGGTATCACAGCTTTGAAACGCTTCTTGTAGCCAGCCAAGAATCTTCTAGTTCTTTGAGATTTCTGGGCTGTCATGCACTGCTCTTTTAAGGTCTATCCATAGATTTTCAATTATGTTGAGGTCAGGAGATTGTAAAGGCCATGACAAAACCTTCAGTTTACACCTCTTGATGTAAACCACCGTAGAGTTTGAGGTGTGTTTAGAATCATTATCTATTTGTAGAAGTCATCCTCTCTTTAACTTCAGCTTTTTCACAGATGGCATCAAGTTAGGACTCTAGGTTATTTTCATTAAATTCTATGCCTTTTCTTCTCCAAACTTACCTTTGCTCATTCTGGCCAAAAAGTTCAATTTCTTCTTTTGGCTTTCCATATTTAGACGCACTTGGAGTCGGGACTCTTTTCTAACCATCAGACAGGAAGCTTTTGAAGTGCAAGAACTGGTGCGTTCATTGACTAAACAACCAGAAACATAGTCAAACACAGGGCACAAACTGAACCCAGATAGATACAAAAACTAAATTAAACTGAGGCAAACTTACATCAACACAAACACACCAGCAACCTCACAGCAAGCTGCCAATCTGTTCTATCTTCCCCTTCCACTGAAGTTCTTTTAACTGCCTCGCCTAATTGGACGCTACCACTTGCACAGGGGATTATAGGGTTAAGCTAACCTAAGAAAGCAACGGTAACACTGTGTTCCTGAAAACACCATTAAGACTAGATAGATCAGTTACTGCAGACATTACTATGTGTACGTAAAGTATATGCGCACCCTCACCTATAGGCCCTCCAGATATTATAAAAATGTCACTGCTGTCTTACCCATTGTCCCTTAGGAGTGCCCAGCCCGTCAGAGCCTATTCAGCTACCCTTCATGCGCTCTCCTTGATTAAGCTGGTGAACATTTGATGGACCCCCCCCCCCCCCCTACATCACAAGCAGAACCATAGCAAAATACTATGAAACTATAAACCAAACAGGCCTACATCCAATAAGAATGTATCAAATAAACTAAAACATTACATTACAGAGAAATTGAATTATGCAAAGACAAAACATTGGTCATTTTGGGAACATAGGTCAGTGAAAAGGGAGAAAGGCTCACATTCTCGGCGTCATTTTTTGATGCTTTGGGTTGGGATGTATGTTTATCTGTCATGCAGCACTTGAATGGGACACTTAGCTTTAGGGAAAGATGCTGGGTGGGGTTACAATATGTACGTTTCAGTAAGACGCGGGAAAAGAACGGGACACTAACCCTGGCCTTCTGGGTGTAATGCTGCGTTTTTAGCCCGTAATTTACAACTTCAAGTCAAGACTCTAACATTCCAGACAAAGTCACCACGAACCCTCTAGCTTGCGTTACCTACTGTTGACATAAGCCCACGTTACTTGATACTAGCGATTTCTAGTCTGAGACCTATTTTGGGCTTTATTTAATAAAAATAACCTGTGGTAGTACACAATCGTATGTGTATTGTTTTGATTACAAAGTGGGGAATTACTTTCAATGCCTATTTATTTCTATTTCTCTCCGTTAATCATTGGTGTCTGTACAGCATCACCAGCGGTTGGCATTGTTGTTTATGTGTATGTGACGTCAAAACTGTAACGGGAGTACAACGATCTGGTAAGTGTTCATGAGTTATGGGTTCAACTGACGTTCCAGGGCACTTTTACGTGTAGAAAGTTGTGAAAACACAAGTTACGGGTTGCCTGGAACGCGGCTTTAGTCCTTTGTCGTTTGACCCATCCACGAACCCAACCAACCAACCCCCTTACACAGATTTTCGGTCGCTACCCTTGTTGCTCCAAACACAACGTCATCTCACGGCGGCGTGGTCGAGCTGCACAACCTGTGCGTCCCGTAGAGACGCCAAAAGGGGATTTTTATGTCTCTAGCCAACACTGAAAGCCACTGATCAAGCGACAGCTTGGAGTGAGAATGGGTAAATATCACATACATTTACATTTATCCACAGAATATATGGATGTTTCCAAAGTACTACCATTTCAAGGAGCTCCTTTAGGCCAAATAAAAAAATATGTATTTAAGTAGAATGCTGTGTTGTCCTTGGCAAAGTTTTTCTCAAATACTTACAAACACACTGCACCACTTCAACTGCTTTCCCCTGTTTCAGCATAAAAGTTCCAAAGCCAGACAGAATCAATCGATCGACCATTGTTTCATCCTGAAATGGCCCAAATTCTCTCTTTGAAATCTAACATGACGGAGGAGACAGAAGGAAAAAGTGGTGCTGTCGTATTGTTTAGCTGTAGGAGAATCTCCACTGAAAAACACATATGGATTTGTTTTGGTTATTAGATGAAGTGAAGGAATCATCCAACAGCCAGCTTGATAGCTAAAATGCAATGTTAATGTTTTTACTGTTATTAGCGGTCTAGGACATGAGGCCCATTCTGAGGATGCAAGCCATTTTGATTGATCAAAATATTACGTACGATAACGCCACAAAATAACCATTAGTGAGGTCCAAGTCGGAGTAAATGGCAGATGAGAATGAATTTCTCAGTTGGGATGAATTAAAATGTGAAGATGAAGTCCGTCTGCTGGTTAGCACTTTGAGTTATCTTTGCAGCTATGGTCAGATTGTAATGAAATGCACTGACCCTAGTCCTGCTGCCCAGCGGTTGAACTCTGGCCCAGGACCAACTTAAATAGCAAGACCACCTGGCAGTGCCCAGGAGGTGAAGTGGCATGTCTTCAGCTACCAATCCACACCACGTACTTGGTCCATACTGGGACTTGAACCGACGACCTTCCGGTTCCCAACCCCACTCCCTACGGACGGAGCTAGTGCCACCCCAATAGGCCTGATCACAATGTCTCATTGCAATAACTTCCGAGTAGAAAGCCCATGTACATCCAATTTAACAGTGCTGATGCAAAGATGACTTGGACAAAACACTGCATGTGAAATGCACTGGAAACAACGAAGGCTGCCAACAGGTAACAGCTCGCTGTTTAGATAACGGATCGCCCTATGCCACGGAACAAAGGCTGCATCATAGGTCCTTCAATTGCATCCTCCGCTTTCCCCCCTTCCTCGCGTCTTCGTCCGTCCTATGAGGAAATCATGCAAGGAGAGGGAAACAAGGAAATGTCTCGTGAATTTATCCACTGTATGCGAGGAGTTGACAACCTTTCAGCTGCACGGCTACAGGGAAGGGTGCACTCCTATATCCTCGCTCATAACGGCCTTCTTGTTGAAATAACCATATATGTTATTTTATAATAACCATAACTATTGCCGTCAAATACATTATACTTCCCAACTTGGCAGCAATGGATGCCCATTTTTATACGCGTTACAACTGTCGCTTCTGTTTCTGGCTCTTGAAGTGGCTGCTTTGCCAGACCTTCCTCCACTGCGCTGCAAAGGGGGGTCTGGCTGATCCGCACAGAATTCCAGCATGGGTGGAAAAACATGCTCTGGTTTATTGGCATTTCTTTAAACTAATTGCAATCGTCTTGGGCAGCGCAAAGTAGCTTGGAAGCAACTTGTTTTGGTGGAACTTGTGTAGGTTCAAAGGTTGTTTTAGCCGTGTAACAGAAAACTCAGATTGGACAGATAGTCTAGCTAGCTGTCTCGATTTACCCTGCAGAGACCTGAGGAGCAGGTAACCTTAGTCTTCAGAAATCCAGAGTTTAATACGCCAACA
Organism: Etheostoma cragini; assembly: GCF_013103735.1. Taxonomy (NCBI): domain Eukaryota; kingdom Metazoa; phylum Chordata; class Actinopteri; order Perciformes; family Percidae; genus Etheostoma; species Etheostoma cragini. The sequence continues at coordinate 2,961,474 of NC_048422.1, forward strand.
CAAAGAAAGCAGAACGTAACGGACATCCGGCTGAAAAGAGGGACACACCGTGGAAATTCCCAGCGGCACCGGAGCAAGAAGCGCAACATCATTGATATGGTCAAACTGCAATTCTCTACTGGGCACGTTTGTGCTGCTTATTGACCAAACCACACCGGGAGCATCTCAGAAGCAAAGCATCTTGCCCGATCCAATCAACCAGATCCGGATTGGTTGCGGAACGGCTGCGGCCATAACTGACAGCTGAAGTCTTGCATGTCATGTAGAATAGAACCACAAAACCAACAACAGTATGTTTCCATCCAGAGGAGCAGAGAAGAAAATTACAGAAAATTAAACCAGATAACGTTTTATTTTTTTCTGTGTTTGACTTCCTGTCCCATACTACCTGCCCATGTGCTGAATTGCTGCGGAGCTCTCCAGCATCCGGCAAAAAGTAGAAGCTCTGTGTATCGGCTCCAGAGGGCTGGGAAGGAATTAGAAAGCAGCCGTCCCGCAGTCAGTGGAAATACACACATTGACTTCAATGGAAAACAAATGACCGTTCCGGAGTGGATCTGCAGACGTCCCACCCGGTGGAAATTAAGAGGAAGAGTACTTTACAGAACAATGGCTTGGCGCTTGTGGTGGATTATGAAACATTGACTTGAATGGCCACGACTGTTTGAGGGGCAAACAATGCGCCCAAAACGCAGCGCAGGCGCGCCTGTTAGGGCTCAGAAACTAGCAACTTCATTAGTATGTTGTTTACTCTGTCCAACACTTTCATATTGTTGCTGCAATAACGCTAGCAGAATTTTACAATGACTTCTCGCCGTCTTTCTTTGTTAGTTTTTTGGAGGTTGGACAAAGGATCAGAAAGAAAAGGACCATCCTGTAGACTCTGGAGGAAAGACATTCAAGAAAGAAGCTATAAGGTGGCCCTTCAATATTTGATTCTTGTTTTTCTCAAACTTTTTCAAAGGTTTTTTGTGACCTTTACTTTCTGACGTGAGCTACACTTTCATGAGAAAACATACATAGTCTATACACACACACACACACACACACACACACACACACACACACACACACACACACACACACACACACACACGGAAATTGCTTAAAAAAGTGTGATGTTAAAATTATTCATTTATTGATCAGGGCTCTGCACTTCTGACTTGAATAAATCATTCATTTAGTCAGTGGGAGAGGCACACAAAGGACACACACTGCACAATAACACATAACAGTAGACACACACAATCACACACTGACAACACGGCATGTACACACACATTCAGACAAGTACAGATGAAAGGATGTGTATTATGTGTACGCCTGTTAGTCTATGCCTGAAACTCATTCATCATTTCATTAATTTAATGTTTGTGTCTGACAATTAAAAAAAGAGAAACTTACAAAAGAGTCTTAAGTTGTAGGGGGCTGCATGATATCATGCTAACTTTTTTTGTTTACTTTAAACCTGCATTAACTGATGTTTTTAACATTTGGGAGCAGGGAAAAGCTCTCTTCACAGAACTAGACAACCAAGACCTATATTCACCTTATAAAGATGATGTGAGTGCAAACAGTTGCTTATGCAAAAATCCAGCGATATGGAGCATCATCATCATACATTCTGAGTCTTGTTTGTAGTCCAACATTTGCTCCCTCTTTTTCTTAGCTAAAAAAGTATCCTGTTAAAATATCCAGCTCTTTAGATGCTAATTGATTCACTTTGTTCACCAGCTGGTCTCTTACTCTCTAGTCTCGCACTGCCAGTCCTTCCACAGTCCAGCGGGGCCAGGTCTGGCTAGGCAACATAGCATTCTGGGATGGGAGAAAAAAAAACGTGCTCTGGGTTATTGGCATTTATTTAAACCAATCACAATCTTCTTGAAACATGGCCCAACTAGGCACTGGTTTTTGTAAGGAGGCCCAAGCCATGTAGTTGGAAGCTTCTGGTTTAATCCTAACAATCAGTTAAAACAAAATAAAGAGACGAACATTTCAGGAGAGACTTTGTTACAGATATGCAAAGATTTAGTGAACATATGCATAATAAGACATGTACAGAATCTTTGGGGATTAGACTTCAGTGTTAAAAATATTTGAAAGGGGCTAGAGAAAACACCCTCCCCCCCTCCCCCAATGGAGCCTAGACACTGGTGGTGGTGGAGAAGGAACGTGAAGCCGTTCAATAACGAGTTGCCTTATTTAGCTGAAAGGTGTAATTTTTGGAGAAATTAAAGCCAAATCAAATACATTGATGCCATCAACACAAGGTTAGGGGGGAAATACTACTGATTTAGTTTGAAGTTACTGTGCCTTGTGTGTTCAGACTCAAACACATGGAGCTCCGAAGCAGACGTGAGCGTTGAGTAGCGTCCACTCTCTAAAATAAATAGAAAGGAGCAGCTTGGCTTCCGCGGTCTGTGCAGCTTCAGGTTTATGATGGAGACGCTCTGCTGTGGGCATTCTGCGGCAGACGTGTCCCCATGTCTGACATAGTCTCCAATGTAGTGCAGCGTACAGCCACTTAGTCTCAAACAGGGCTCTGTGTCTGTCAGGAGGTCTGAGATCTACCGGATCAGCAGAGCAATCACAGCCGACCATGGTGTAGATGGATTATTCACTGAAATTTAGTGACTTTGTTCTGGTAATAAATCTGGTAGTTTGGCCTATTTCTTTTTTAGTTTTCACTAACACCACCTTACAGCCACTAGTTTTACACTGTACGTTTTGGAATTTGTGGTCAATAACCCTCATTTATATAGAGATATACCTAATATTTGAGTTAAAAAAAAATTGAACTATTTGGACTAATACAGTGGTGTGAAAAAGTGTTTGCCCCCTTCCTCATTTCTTGTTCCTTTGCATGTTTGTCACACTTAATTGTTTCGGAACATCAAACCAATTTAAACAATAGTTAAGGACAACACAAGTAAACACAAAATGCAATTTGTAAATGAAGGTGTTTATTAATAAAGGTGAAAAAAAATCCAAACCATCCTGGCCCTGTGTGAAAAATTATTGCCCCCCTTGTTAAAACATACTATAACTGTGGTTGTCCACACCTGAGTTCACTTTCTCTAGCCACACCCAGGCCTGATTATTGCCAAACCTGTTCACAATCAAGGCATCACTTAAATAGGAGCTGCTTGA
>NC_048422.1:2964723-2973270 GCF_013103735.1 Etheostoma cragini
TGGAACTCTTTGGAAGGTGTGTGTCCAAGTATATCTGGCGTAGAAGGAACACTGCATTTCATAAAAATAACATTATACAAAAAGTAAAATATGGTGGTGGTAGTGTGATGGTCTAGGGCTGTTTTGCTGCTTCAGGACCTGGAAGACTTGCCGTGATAAAAGGAACTATGAATTCTGCTGTCTACCAAGAGATCCTGAAGGAGAATGTCCGACCATCTGTTTGTGTACTCAAGCTGAAACGAACTTGGGTTCTGCAGCAGGACAATGATCCTAAACACACCAGCAAGTCCACCACCGAATGGCTGAAGAAAAACAAAATGAAGACTTTGGAGTGGCCTATCCAAAGTCCTGACCTGAATCCTATTGAGATGTTGTGGTATGACCTTAAAAAGGCCGTTCATGCTCAAAAACCCTCTAATGTAACTGAATTAGGACAATTCTGCAAAGATAAGTGGGCCAAAATTCCTCCAAGACGCTGTTAAAGCCTCATTGCACGTTGTCGCAAACGCTTGGTTGCAGTTGTTGCTGCTAAGGGGGGCCCAACCAGTTATTAGGTTTAGGGGGAAATCACTTTTTCACACAGGGCCATGAAGGTTTGGATTTTTTTTCACCTTTTAATAATAAACACCTTCATTTACAAATTGCATTTTGTGTTTACTTGTGTTGTCCTTGACTATTGTTTAAATTGGTTTGATGTTCCGAAACACTTAAGTGTGACAAACATGCAAAGGAACAGGAAATGAGGGTAGGTGCAAACACTTTTTCACACCACTTTAGTTAAGATCAGGGGAAGGTACAGATGAGTTCAGTCAGGAATGAAAGTGATCAACTGTATTGTGTGTAATTTGGTTAAAAAGAAACCCATATTTCAGATATAGACATTTTTTAAAGGGGTCAAATTTGACCCGAGGACAACAGGAGGGTTAAAGAAAGTGAGAAGGAAGGCAGCAGCATTCCGAATGAGCTGGGCTTGTCTAAGGCTACCGTTACATTGCTACGTTTTGGTTTTTAGCACGGAGTTTTGAGCCAAAAGTGATCTCCTTGCACACAAGGAGATCACTTCATAAACTACATTTAGCTTCAGTAGAAGAACTAATCTCCATTTAAACTAATACGTCCAAACCGCTTATCTCATCAACATTCTGGTATACTGGGCATAAACAGGAGGCAGTGTCTAGACTCCGCCCGCTGCCTGTAGTTGCCATGGTATTGTTAGTAGCTTAGTCTGAGAAAACAAGACTGATGGGTTGCCAAAGGTGTCCATTTGATTCCAAGCCAAAACGGGTCAGAAGGGCTTTTTAAGTGGTTTTGAAATGCCAGAACAGTGGGAATGCTAGGTGGAAACGTAGCAAAAGATATTAATTTGAACCAAAACATAGCAATGGAAATGTAGCCTTTACAGAGGCCTGCGAGAACACTACTGCAATGATCCATGTTACTAAAGATTAATGCAGATGTACTTTTGAGAGGAGAGCCTTACATTTTGATATCATTTCCAGGTAAGTAGTAGTAAGCTGATTTTGTAATGGGTTTTGAGGTGTAGTAAACAGCTGTTGAGCCATTTACGTTTTGATAGGAAAACATGAATTAGTTCTCTTTCTATGCGACTGTTAGGACTGCTAAGATCATGCTGGTAAAAAGAACACGACTGTTACATGCAGGTGTTGCAGGAGATCAATCTCATTAAGCGTTGGATCATGTTTCCAAAAACTTGACAAATCCGCTGGCCAGATGTTTCCTCAGTCGAGCGGTGAGCTCATTCATAAAACACAGAAATCGGAATTCTCCGTTACAGGCCCGGCTCACAGCATCAAAGAACCGCAGTCACACATGAAACATGCATGACACTTCCAGCTTTGGCGAGTTTAGATTTGGAAAGGAAAAAATGATAGCGCGCGCTGTGAGCAAACTTCTCAACTCTCATCAGCTCAAAGCCCATTTAAGGAATAATATGTGTGAACAGCTTTTAAACTCCAAACTTAGATTACCACTCATGCTCAAGGAGTGTTTGTGTGAGAGTGCTCTGCATGCCATTCAGCTATTTAATCAGAAGGTCAAAAAGCTTCAGTCAGCTTGCGTTGAGTTTTCATTGAAATGCACACAACGCTACGATTGATATGGATATGTGCACACATCGCTGCGCCGACCTTTTAAAAGAAGCTGGTTGGAGGAATGAAAGAGGGACGCTGGGTTTGCATGGTTTTTCACGGCTGTGTGTAAATGGGAATATTAATGGAATTTTCACTATTATTAGTAATGTAAACGGCTTAGTTGGAATATTGTCTTTTCGGAATAAAAATATAAGCAGAAAATGTTGTCCTTGGGTCAAGTTGACCCGTTGTCCTATATCAATGTTCTTTTTAATTCCCCAAAATAACATGATAGATTCCACACAACGCTCTTTCGCAAGTACAAAGCTCTACTTTCATTAATTTTGCGGTGTCTTATTCAATTTTATAGCATTTGAAAAAAATCAATTGACGTGGTTTTGAAATAGTATTGAGTAAAAGTTGACATATTCCAGTCTGAGATTATCCATCAAGATCCATGCCTTTAATTTTAGTCGAAATAATTCCTAATTTCAGCTTTTCTAACTCAAAAATTAGGTCTAATTTGCTAAAGAATAAGTTTATTGACCATAAATTTGAAAAATACTTATAAAACTAAAGTTAATAAGTTAGTGTTACTTAGGGTTAAATATCAAAATGGGACAAAACAATAGAAAAAGTTAAAAACATTGATTAAACAGTGTCAACAAAAGTGTTGATTTTCAATTTTAACGGCAAGACAATACAAGGGTTAACATTTAAGCGTCAAACTAACTGGAATTTACCACCTGCACAGGTAAGTGTGGGGTGAAACAACAAACACTCGGGATCCCGATAATACCATCAGATTCACATAGATCACTTCCTGCTGACGTTACATATCGGCAGCCACAACAAAAAGCAACCCAAACATTGTAAAAATGTTATTTAGTGCTTAACTATTCGACCTATTCTCCTACATCCTGATAGTGCCCCCCCTCCCTGCTCAGCAGACCTAATCAGGCACACCTGTACGCTCGCCCCTTGATTGAGAACAGCTGACAGCTGAAAGTCAGAATTCTGATTTTTTTTTATAAAAAAAAAAGGTCTGAATTCAGACCCGTTTCTCACATTTCTGACTTTTTCTTAGAATCCGGACGCTTATCTCAGAAGTTTGAAAAAAAACGTTTTGCTCATTTTTAAAAGAAATCCAGATTTCTGAGAATAACGTGACCTAGTTCGGACCTAATCCTCTTCAGTTACACTTATAAGGAGTGTGCCTGGGTGGTTGGTGCATACAGAGACAAACATACGTAATGGAAATATGAATTAAACAATAAACACAGAAGCAAACATAAACCACATAGCTGGTTACCAAAAAAGAATTGTGATATTTATTAATAAAATCAGATGCAAAAAAAACTAATTAGAGAGGGAATGAGAAAGGGAAAAAGGGAAGGACGTACTGAAGAAAGGAACCAGAGCTGGCTTGTGATTGTTTGTATTTGCAACATGAAGGCCGCTTCCTTCCTGTGTTTATCTCACCGTGTCTCCTATTCACAACTAAGGTAACTGATGGCATGGAACAGGACAGGAGGGAAGAAGAAAGTGATAGAAAATAAATGAATTCAAACACGTCAAAAAATATTATGTAGGGGAAGTTCGTATATCAAAGCTGAAATCAATTAGTGCCTCATAAATAGACAGTGTGACTGGGTTTACATGAGTCACCGTCTCCAGGCAACCAACGAGACGCCGTCGAGCTGCAGCGAAGCAGCTGCACACGGCCAAGAGCCTCTTCAGATTAACACAGTGTGTGTGTGTGTGGTTGTGTGTGTGTGTGTTGGGATCTGTGAATGGTTTGAGTTCATGGAGATGGAATTGAAACCATGTTTGAAAACTTACGTTTGCACTTGTATGTCTACCTTTGTGAGGACTTTATACATTTTTGAAAGCTTGAGTGAGGCTATTTTTGAAAAAAAGGGGGAAATACTGAACTTTTTTTAGAATAATATTTTTGCTTTTTGAAATATAACTGTAATTCTGTGCAGAGTCTCCGTGGTGACTAATCTCAAAAACAGCCAAAGCTGTGGGCAGTGAAACGAAGTCACTTGTCAAGAAACAGTTGAAGCACATAACGCCCCCTGAAACCAGTTTTGACATTTGTGTTGAGGTTGCTATTGATTTCCCAAAATATCTCAGACTTTGTGGCTGTAATGTGATCTTTTAAAGCACACAATCTTCGGATCTATCTCCACAGCGCTGGGGAGGAAGGTCTGGCTACACCAAGAACCATTCCAGGATAGGAGAAGAAAACACTCGGCTTGGTTGTGTTTCTTTAAACCAATCGCAAGCGTCTTGAGCAGCGCTTGCTCTGCAAAATGTCTCTGGAATAGTTAACGGGTACAGTAATGCAGGGGTGTCACACTCAACTTCCCTAAGGGCCACACTAGAAAATGAGGATCACATCAAGGGCCACACATTGAGTTTATTTCTTCTGTCATGGGAAAAGTCATGCAAAGTTATTGCATGTCTCATATAGTCTTCTCACTCAGAGTTTGGTCAACAAAAGTGTTCAAAAAAAAGGTCAAAAACGTTTGGAAAAAGCATCAAAATGTTGAAAAAAAAGGGGTAAAGTGACAAAAAGTAGATTGGCCAAAATGTATTGCAACCTTTACAATATGAAAAAAAAGTAGGTTCACAATACATCTTGGCCCACCAACTTTTAGTCTCCTATTAGTCTCTATAGTCTCATATAGTCTTCTCACTTACATTTTGGTCAACAAAAATGTCGAAAAAAAGGGCCAAAAAAGTTAAAATTTCAAATTTAAAAAGTGACAAAAAGTAGGTTCACAGTACATATTGGCCCACAAACTTTTTTATCATTTTTCACATTTGTTTTACCTAAAAATATATATATACACACACTTGCTGATTTGGATTCAGCCCCTATGGGCTATCCCACCAATCCCTCCCAAAACGTTCCCAGTTAGAGATGACATGCTGTATGTAGCTATGACGACGGTTCCAAGTGGCTTATTTCTGTGTTTCCACAAGAAATGGTTTTAGTCAGACTCAGAGACAAGTGTTTGAAATGATTTATGTGTTTTTGTTTGAAAAGCTGTTGGAAGCGGATGCAGCATGCCCTTACATATTTTGTTTTGCATGAGTCATTTCTCTGTGTGTGTATGTGTGTGTTTGTGTGTGTGCCTGTGACATCTGAATATGTACTGATGCTGGTTTCACAAACTATTTTTCTTCGTCTGCTTTCCTATTTTCCCTTTTTGTTCAATCAAAGGTTTTCTTGTGTGTGAGAAAGGTTGACGATACAATCAGCTCATGAGTCTGAATAAATCCAACTTCCCACCAGTTTACACAGAGTCACTCAAATGTTCCTTTTAGAAGGAAACGTGACACATATGTTTGTGACTCGACTGGGGTCTTATGTATAAAACTATGTGTAGGATCCTTACTGAAAGTACACCCAAAAGCCAAAAATAAATCAATTCTGATTTATAAAACCGTGTCTGTAAGCATTGGTCCATTCATAAATCACAGATTACCATCAAGTGTGTGTGTACATGAATCAGCCTTTTATCCCGACCTAGGATGCCTATTTTTAACCATAAATAGTCAATGCAAAGCACCTTGGGAATGCTGATCAGTATGTTAATGGCCCTGGCAGAGAGCAAAAAAACTCTCAGACACGTGGGAATTGCTGCAAATCGAATTATAGTTTTAACCTGTTCTCGCCGAGTGTAGGGAAACCGGACTACACAGCTACCTACCAGACCTACAGGTAAATGATAAGAATTTAACCTGAACTATAGTATGTCCAAACAAGCCTTAGTGAAAAAGTTGAAGATTATAATGCTTGTAGAAAACAGTTTTCCCCGGAGTGGGGAGGACCTGTATTTAAACCAAGATGGCACGTCTCCGGGGTGATGCCCTCTCTACGGGACCCAGTTCAGTCCAAAGATCCAAGAGTGCAGCTTAAGCTAAATTAAATGGTCATATTAACTGGTCCTCGTCATGGTCCCTGAAGTCTCTTTCCCTCCTGATTCTTCCATTGGGGATTAGTCCTCCTGCAGGGCCAGCAGTGCCATCATGCAGCATTATGCACGGGGAGTCACCGCAGTATTGTACAGTGTGTTTACAACAATTTGCATAAGACACAGCATCAACTATATCCCCCATCCAGAGATCCAATTGGAAGACAAGTGTAAAACCAAACACACTTTTCTTCATGCAGGTTTTGTCAGACTTTGACATTTGATCATATATGCACAGGGATATGTAGTTCATTACACTGTGGTCTGCAGGTATCTAACGCTAGCATGTTTGATGCTGTCATGTGTCCCGTGCAGTTGGTGAGACGGCATCGATTAAATATTAAGAATTTTGATTTAAGATTTGAATTGGATTTTACAAGGTGTTTATGGAACAGATATGCCTCAGTACACGGACAACTAACACTGCTGGATTTAATCTGCATGATAACCTGGATGATATGGAGAGTAACATGTCTGTGAGGCGTCAATATTGGAAAATATTAAGAGGGATCATTCTTCCCCCATTTACTTTCTGCAGTCTGACATCAGTTCAGTTCCTAACCATCGGCGTCCCCAAATCCCATTTTTTCTCCAAAATGTGCGTACGCATGGGTCAAGTCTCCTTTATTTATTAATCAAAACCTTTGCGTGGGAAGTGGTGTGTGTGTGCACGTTTTCAGCCCATTTAGTGCGTACGCCACATTTAATGCAATTCAGTTTTATTTACATAGCGCCAAATCACAACAACAGTTATCTACCTGCGTTTTTCACAAAAGAGCAGGTCTAGACCGTACTCTGGGATGTTATTTACAGGAAACCAACAATTTACAAATGAGACCCGTGCTCCTTCAGTCGGCAGATGAAAAGCAGCTGACAACTGTTTACCACAGACATTACCGTCCTTTTTGTTGCTTCAGCACATGCTTTTGTGGCTGATGATGAGGTTCAATTACGCTCCTGAACAAGAACTCGGAATCTCGACTGTCGGTAAGAAAAAACATTTTAATTATGAAATATTATGTAGAAACAGTTTTCTAAATCTGAGACAGACATTTGCAGATACTGACATTTGGCTTCATTCTTAAAGAGCACCCACTCACTCCTTGTCAGCTTAAACATTTCTCCTGTTATCACGGTGTTTGCTAAACTCCCAAACTACAGCACGGCCCAAGGCCCGAGTCACAGAAGGATGTGCGTTAATCTCACTGAAAAAAGAAAAACGAGAGCTGTTTAAAGGAATTGGCATCAACATGTTACTGAGTTCAATATGACAGACCTATTTTGAATAGACAGCTGCTATTATATTTATCAGTGTTGGGCAAGTTACAAATTATAAAAGTAGCTACTGCGTTACTTTCAAGTACATTTTTAAAGGCTCAAATGTGACCCGACCTCCCCCCCATCTTTAATGGAACTTAAAATCCATGAGCACATTCAATTCAGATCTATAGTAAATCTGAATATTATGTTTAAATGAACACTCAATGCAAACATACAAAATGTATACACTCTTTGTAGTGTGTCGAGCAGGCGTGCATGTGTGTGTGTGTGATAGAGCGAGGGAGAAGTGAGAGAGTGATTGTGATCATCTTCAAAGCAAGTAGCCACTCTAGAGTCATAGTAAGAGAAACGTGCCCACCCCCCCCTTTCTGACCACGGTGGAAATCTTTAGCAGGATAAGTTACCCCCCCCCCCCCCTCCTTGATTTCATAACGCCATACCTCTCTCTCGTTGACTGACTCAATCGTGTTGTTCTTTGTGTGTCCGAGTACGCGTGCTTTCTAACACCCGCCCAACTCTACCTCTGATTGGCTTAACATTAAATTTTACTACACCTCAGCCAATCGTCAGCATTTACGAGCTTGTCTCGTGCACGGCCCACTAACCACGGAAGAACACTAAAAAAAAGTTGTTGCCTTTCGGCTCAGAGATCAAGTTGGTCTGATGAGAAAAAAAAAAAACTGCTTCAATTATAGTAACACGCTGCATTTTTCGGCAGTGACGGTATTAAGATGGGAAGAGTAATCATTACTGAAAAATGTAACGCCGTTATTTAGAAAGCCGTTATTCCCATCACTGATATTTAGGATGTGTATGAGAGTGCACCTACTGTACATGTATAATATCTTAATCGTAATGACCAGATCATGAAAATATTTTCCTTAAGCAAATGAGAGAGAGAGAGAGAGAGAGAGAGAGAGAGAGAGAGAGAGAGAGAGAGAGAGAGAGAGAGAGAGAGAGAGAGAGAGAGAGAGAGAGAGAGAGGTGGATGCGCTCAGAGCAGACAGCTGATTTCTGTGTGTGCCATGTAAACTTATCCCACATATGATCATAACTGCAATATTCATGTCCAAGTTAACACAAATGATACAACAACACACAGCTGTCTTGTCCAACATACACCACACACCCAGGCTACGCCATGCTCCTTTTTTTTAAAACAGTGACTCACACATGTTTTGAAATAT
>NC_048422.1:2973370-3000533 GCF_013103735.1 Etheostoma cragini
CAGCTGATTTCTGTGTGTGCCATGTAAACTTATCCCACATATGATCATAACTGCAATATTCATGTCCAAGTTAACACACATGATACAACAACATGCTATAGCTCCATCTGTGGGTTCAGCAACACTACTCAGCGTCCATAGCAACCAGTTTATGTACGGACTGAGTCATAAAAATGAACCTTGTGATTATGCCTTGCACGTCTCACAGAAATCTTTTTACGCACAGCGCGTACAGGTTTACGGCTGCCTGCTGCCGGCGCCACTGTTTATTTGATTCCTCTTGTCCTGAACCGGCCTTTCCAAATTTGTGTTTTTATTTTTTTTATTATCTAATCACTTTGTCTGGATGGTGGCGTCCGTCAGGCTGGCAGGCGCCAGATGGAGACTGACGTCTCCATGCGGAGAAAGGAGACGAGCTGTCACTTGGTTTATCCTGCAGTCTCGCCCTGCGCTAACAGCCAACTCACCACAGGCCTCATTCATCCGCTTTGTCAGCCTGCAGACAGTTGCTGGCAGCTCATGGGTCTCTAAACAGAGAAGACAGTAAAACAGAACAGAGTGCAGTGTTCTCTCTCTCTCTCTCTCTCTGTTCAGTATGTTCACAAAGAGACAAAATCTTTTCAACAAGTACTGTACTCTAGTAGAAGTACTTATCAACTACTTTAGTTCGATAACCAATGCATTTACTTAAAAAAAGAGAGTAGTAGCAGGTCAATCAGGACTAGTTTATAGGTCCTGACACACTCACTCGATTATCGGCCGTCGGACAGTCTGGCGAGGTCGGTCACTCGAGTCTGTTTGGTGTGTTCCGTGCATTTTGGCCAACCTGACATGCTCGGTCAGAAGGCGGACAATGCCGGCAGTCGGACCCAAACGACCAATCTGATTGGTGGAGGGCTAACCCGGAAATGACGAGGGGGATGAGCTTGACTAGAGTCTCTCAAAATCTGACGAAAATCTTATAAACTGAACTTTGTCTGAAACGAAGACGGATTCAGCAACTGCACGGCCGATTTGGTGCTTAAAATGTTTTCAGAAACACGTTTTGGTGAACTATTCTAGTGAAAAATGAGATTGTCTTCTGAACAAACTGCCATGACAGTCTGGCTTTAAATTTCTGGAGAAACCAGACCCATGTGACGCTGCCTTCCAATCAGCTGCCATCCGCATCGCCTCGGTGTGTTGACCAACTCTGGCAGGCAGTGAGTCCGACTGTCAGTCAGCCGTCGATTCAGTGCGTCAGGACCCTATATTGTCAACGTTTCATTTAGGGCATTGCGCCGTTGCTCCCTGAAATTCCGCCAGATGTCCCTCATTTTGGCCAAATATTTGTCCCCTTCTTCTCTCTTCATGTTGGCGTTCTAACCTCCGGTGGATTTCTGAGGACTATGGTTACCTGGTCCTCAGATCTCTGCAGGGTAAATCCAGACAGCTAGCTAAACTATCTGTCCAATCAAAGTTTTCTGTTGCAGGATAAAGTACTTTTTAACACCAAAACAAGTTCCTTCCCGAGGCTATTTCACATTACTATTTTATAGCGGCACCGCGGCTCCGTTTGGCGATTAGCGTCACCCGTGACAATTGGGATTGGTTTATAGAAATGCCAACAATCCAGAGTACGTTTCTCCCAGGCCCAAATGCTGCGTGGACTAGCCAGACTGACTTTCTAGTAACGTAAAACAAACAGTGTGCGCCGTGTTGCCGGTTTCCCCCTCCCACCCATGTTCCCACCGCTCAGTTACGGAAATTGAATCTCCTTTACAGTGTCACATGGCTCTGAAGTAAATTGCCGTAAGACTCCTATTTCGTTGTCACAGACCGGACAAACTGGAAATCAACTGGCTAGATTAACCACATACTGGCACATGACATACAGTGTTATGCGTATGCAGAGCAACGTCAGCTTTAATCAATGAAACTGGCTACATCGGTTTAGCTGTCCTGCCTCCAGCTTGGCTGACAATCAGCGCTAATTTGACGACGTCTCTCTGTTGCTCATAGCGTCCAGCTTTGGTAGCTTGATGCAGTTGATTGTTATATTCTCATAACAGCGGCTAATTATCCGCTTGACATTAAAACCTAATCATTTCGTTCAACTACTCATAATTCTCTTCCGTTTTTTCCGCAACTTTCTCGCTAATCCCATTTGTTTCAAAACAGTTCTTTTAGCACATTTGTTTAGTAGTTGGCAATGGCTTCTCTCTTTCTTCCTCTCCAGGCACCTCATTATCCCCTAACCATGTGTACACACAGATGTGTGCGCATGTGATGCGTAAGAACATTGCCACGTAAAGTGTCAAATTTCCCAATTGACTACACATGAACGTGTATAAGCACAGCTCTGGCCATATTTACGAACCTAATCTAGTGGTGGAAGAGGGATACAACAAATAAAAACATTTCAGAGTGTCATAGTATGGGTTAAGCAATCAACATTTCCTGTGTTTCCTTTAATTAGAAAATACTCAATTTGTCATTTGTCTAGTTTTAAAACAGACATGTTACCTAATTGGTGTCAAACTTATAAAAGACAACTGTGACAAATGTTTGAAATATATATATATATATATATATATATATATATATATATATATATATATATATATATACACAAATACAGGCTTATCTTGATGTGATTTTGGCCAATACTTTAATGTCGAGTCATTTAGTTCTTTCCTCAGACCTAACGGAATTAACTGCTTTGGCAATCTTCTCCCACACAGCACGTTTTTCCATACTTTGTAATTCCTCCTGCACTGAGGTAACCAAACAATATTTGTTGGTTCCATTAAACCAGTGTAACAGTACCTCCATTTCTGCATTTCTCCATTTATGGTTAATTGGAGGCCTTTGTGAATACAATTGGCGATGACCAGATTGAGAGTATACTTATGGCTTGCACACATTTGATAAATAGAGATCTCTTTTGACGGAATAAACTTCATTAATAGGACAGAATTGAGAACTTTTACCATGTAATGTAGATTTGTGGTGCATCAAATGTTTAGCTAGTCCTCTGCCTCCAACAATGGTTATTGTACTGTCAAACCACCCATTTCATACAAAGGCCGATGAGATGGTGGGGCATTTGGGGAAGGTGGACAGGAAGGTTGCGAAGTGCCAAAAAAGAGTGTTCATAACAATAAAAAAACATACTCAAACATCGGGGACAGACTGAACCAAGACTAATACAAAAGAAAATTAAACTGAGGCACAATAACATCAAACACACCAGCAACCTCTGAGCAAGCAGCCAAACCTTTTCTATCTTCCCCTTCATCTGGAGGCACTTTTAACCGCTAACCTGCATCACCTGATTGGACCCCACCACCTGCACAGGTGATTAAGGGGTGAGCTAAACCAAACGAACAACAGTAACAATCCGTATCTGGAAAACACCATTACATGTAGATAGATAAGTTACTGTTGACATTTGTATTCATGTAGACATGTGCACTCACAATAAGCACCCCACATGTACAAAAATGTCATTGACTGCAGGACTAACTTACCCATTGTTCTACACTTTAGGAGTGCCCAGCTCCTCCCTGGTGAAAGGACATAATCGGGCACACCTGTATGTACTCCCGTTGATTAAGCTAGGGAAGAACGGACATCACAGGCAGAACCATGGCAAAAACAGAAAGAACCTACTCAAAAGATGAAGTAGCAAAACGAAAAAATTACATTGCCATCAATGAGGGAGCAGACACATTGTTTGTAAGAACAGAGGCCAGTGAATTCAGGTGTTGGAAACACATGTTTCTAACTTTACATTTGGTAATTGCAGTACTGGTTGTATTTTACATAAAGGAATACATGGTTGAAATTGCATATTCAGCAAAGTGTTTTTCACCTCTGTGTTTAGTCCCTCGTGGCAGCACTTTTGTGGACTGCAGAGAGCCGCAACAACATGTACATGTTATAACTGTGGGTTATTTTATCGTGTTGGAGGCAAAGCTCCGTACAAGGGAAACTCAAGGGTTAACAATAGCTGCCCAGTAGTCGGTGCTGACCCAATGTAACTCTTGTTAGCCATCCCCTGGCGGCAGCTGGGGAGCCAGTGAGGCTGAGTGGCTGTCCCAACAAAGCACGGCCCATCAGGTGTCAGATCCTCGGAAAGAGATTGCAAGCGGGTCTGTAATTAACATTAAGGATGTAAAATTCACCCATCATTCGTGATGATTAACAGGGATCAGCAGGCGGACTTACCACTCCACCAGAAACATTGCTGAATGAACTGTCCGGCGCAGATACTAGATATTGATTTTTATCAGTTCTGATAGTAAGTGTGTTTAAATTGCTTTAATTTTGGCTTAGGAAAAACCCATCGCCCATTTTTCCTTCAATCATTGATGTACAATCACAAGAGTCAATGTAGGCTTATTAGAAGCTGGTCTATGTAGATAATGTTCTATGTAAACTCTTTTGGTGTGTATATTGATACTTCCTCTCTTCAGAGGATGTTACCTTTAGATTTGAATGGCCCCATCACGTTTCCTCTATGTCACCCTCAGAACAAACTTTACATTTTTTTACATTTCTACTATTAGTAAGACCCTAAGAAAAGTTTAATCATCAGAGTATGTTGTTTGTTCTCTCCAACACCTTAATGTTATGACTGTTAGGAACACGGTAGCCTGTGGGGGACACAACTAGTACTGGTTTCCACTATAATTCAAGCTATAGCCTCTAGAAGGCATTGCAGTATAAATAAGGTGAGGACCCGCCTAATGGCGTTTTTCCACTGCTGGTAAAAGTTCAACTAGCCTCGTCTCTACTCGACTCGACGCATTCTGCGTCTGTTTTCCATTGCAAATTGAGTAACGCCTCAGCGTGGCTGGTCACCATAGCTACGCAGCCGGAAACTGCCTTGACGTAATTTTCAACGCACCTCACAACAGCATGTCTGAGGTGTGTTGTTTTTGATTCTGGGAATGTGGCTACTTGTCACAGCCGGAAGAAATTTTTTGTTTCAAAAGAAGCTGAAGGAAGCAACAAAAACCACAGCTGAAAAAAAACAGGAGTTTGGGAATTCCGACAGAGTTCAGACGTCGGCGTGACTATTGTTCCCCGACACAAAAGGGTAAGTTAAGTTTCCAGGTAACGTTAGCTAACATTTGCATGTGTTCAGCGTCGCAGTCAGTATATACTATACGCTGTAAAACTTACTTGAATTTTTGTAACCATGATTACTCACCAAAATTTGTATGCTGTGCACAGTTTGTGTTTCAGAGCATTCACGCTTCGCAAAATCGTTCAATGTTCGACTGGTGAAATCTCTGGTTCTGACATGTTGTGTTCTTCGTATAATCTTTATGGGAGTCATGGAGAGGCTTATAACAACGACTGGGATGCATCTGGGCCAGCAGAGCCGGGGGGACACTGTCAGAGGGTGCAGAGGAAGAAGACAGGGATGTACGGGAGGGTTTAATGCGCTACTTGAATAGCTAAATAAAAACTATTCTTAAATAAATTGTTTTGTTTTTTTAAAGTAAAAGTGTGCAATATTGGAAACGATATGCAAAAGCCCCTAATAGCCATTAATATCGAATAGTTGAAAAGTGAGAATAGTGCAGAGAGTAGATAATCTGTCGGTGTCTGGCTAGATTTTTTTTTACATGTTGTGTTGGTTCCGGACTCACACTCTGCACTCTTGTTTGCTAAAACGCAGTGATCCGACCAATCAGCAATCTGCAGGTTTCCACGTCACCTTGTGGTATTGCCTCAGCCCGCTTGGAACCTCAACTGAGGTAGTACTAAAAAAAGTACGTGGTAGCAGGTCCCAGGGACTAGGCGAGTAGAGCCGAGGCGAGTCAAGTAGATACCACGTAGTGGAAAAATGCCATAAATGTCCTCACTCCGAGGGTTAAAATGTCATGCCAGTCCTCACAATGATAGCCATACAAACACACACCCACGCACACACATTATTGACCACAGTGCCACATTTTGTGCATAAATACTAATTAAAGTGTTTGCTTTTGTATCAAAACTTTATTTATCAAACAAAAAGAATGCACCATTGAAATAACATTTCTATAAAAAAGGACCATGGGACTGTTCTACATTGCATTACAAAACCAGCAATTGTATACAACATTGTGGGTAGAAACTTCTTTACATCATCATCATCAAACTTCATCATCATAATCACCGTCATCTTTTCTTCTCCCCACTCAAATGAACAAAATGTACACTCTTAAGTCACTAAACTAATTTGGTTGTAATGACTGTAGTATTGGACATTTTCTTAAATGGCCGAAGTCAAACTGTATTTACTCAGAGAAGTCCATCTGTCGGCCCCCCGCTCGAACAATGACATTCTGGAAATAGTAATTGTCTGTGTGAGAGGAGATAAGGGCTGCTTTAATTTGGCCCCTTTCACCCACATGAGATGAGGTCCAAATCATTTTTTACTTTTTTCTTCCCATTATTATCTTTTTTCTTTTTGTAAGCCGTCGGCCTGAAACTGTCCGTGCTGGAGCTGACTAAGTCGATTTCACACCAACATCAGGACACTTTCAAAGTCAGCATATCCCGGACCAACTTTACTTGGTCTCTTTTTTGACCGTGTAATTTGTCCCTTTTTGATCCTCAGTGGTTCGCACACAGGAGGGAAACACCCAAAGAAAGAAGTTAATGAAGTCGAGTTTCCCTTTGAAATGCAGAAGCCAAACCTCCCCAGTCTCCACCTTATCAGGTCTGGTTAGCGTTTCAGAGTTCCACACAGTCACCACAGGACACACAAGTTCACAAACCTTCACAGATAGAGGGCAAGGTTTTTATTTATTATAAAGGAACATCCTGTTGTGTTTCTGTATGTTGTAGTCCATTTACTGCAAAATAAGTTTTACTAACTTGTAGAATAAAAGTTGTCTGTGATGGATATCTATTTTAAACCAGATTCCTCAAAATCAAATTACAATCCGCCGCCACCTTTGCCCAAATTAAGATTTCCTGGCTCCAGATAGCAGGTGAGGTGTAAAACCTTTATCGCTGGCTTTAAAACATCACAGACCCTAGTGAAAAGTGCCATTATATACATGTTCTAGCTATAATTAGGAAGGGTATCTGCATAGATGCCACCAATCTACATGTTTCAGAGTGAAAATAAACAAGAGTGGGGGTGACTGAGTGTCCTTAGTGATCTAGTTTGGTGACAAACCATTTCAACGTTTCCTTAAAGGCAGAATGAGTAGATTGCAGTTTGTACACACTCAACATTCAAAGCTGGCCCCTCAGAGTCACTCTCGTTTTGGAACAAGCTTTGTCCGCTTGGTGTTTGGCCTTGCTATATTTGGTTTTATCTGCGCTGCGTCCTCCTTTATCAGAACTTGTTTTTGGATGCGTGGTTACAACTTGGCACCTGTTTGCTACGTTCTACATAAATTTCTAGGGAAATCCTACTCATTGTGCCTTTGAGAAATAATCTTTCAACATTATTAATTTGCAAAGTACTGAAACCTCTTAAGGCAACAAACGAAGAAAGAAAGAAGAAAAGAAAAAAAACTGAACAGCACTTCAGTCCTCTTTTTCATTTTGTCCTTTGCTAAACTAAATTTACATTTGCAGAAATAGCACATGGTTATAAATAATAGTTTTAAAGAGCACTCAAAAAAAATAGTAATAATAATATATTAAATTTGATTATAAAAAAGTTACTACTACTCTAGTGGAACTGTACACTGTAAAAAAGCAGCATTCTATAGTTCTGCTTCAGCGATGCTTTTCTCCACAGTAAAATATGTATGTAGAGCCTAAAAGAAAAAACAAGGAAAAACTCTAACATCTGGCTGATAGGGGAGGGGTCAGACTGTGCCCCTAACATCTGGCTGTTAGGGGCCGGGGTCAGACTGTGCCCCTAACATCTGGCTGATAGGGGCCGGGGTCAGACTGTGCCCCTAACATTTGGCTGTTAGGGGCCGGGGTCAGACTGTGCCCCTAACATCTGGCTGTTAGGGGCCGGGGTCAGACTGTGCCCCTAACATCTGGCTGATTGGGGCCGGGGTCAGACTGTGCCCCTAACATCTGGCTGATTGGGGCCGGGGTCAGACTGTGCCCCTAACATCTGGCTGATAGGGGCCGGGGTCAGACTGTGCCCCTAACATCTGGCTGATAGGGGCTGGGGTCAGACTGTGCCCCTAACATCTGGCTGATTGGGGCCGGGGTCAGGCTGTGCCCCTAACATCTGGCTGATAGGGGCTGGGGTCAGACTGTGCCCCTAACATCTGGCCGGGGAAGCCTTAATATCGAGACGGAGACGAGACGTTTGGGTTGAGATTCACTGCGTACATTTATTGGGAAAAAATACATCTGGTGTTGATCTAAATAAAATAAAAGTGTACTTGCACTGGATAATAACTGTCTAGTAACGTCTTGTTTTGAGGGGGAGTGTTTCCTTTTGGGAGTAGGGCCATTCTGTCCAGTATTTTTTGGGACGTTTCCGTTTACTAACTTCGAATCACATACTTGTACTTCACAATTTCCAAATCACCACATCAGTTTTCAGAGGAATTCACTCAACCAATCAGAATCCCGCACAAATTGCAAGACCCAATCACGGAGTCACTTTAAATATTTCTCCCTTTGAAATGACAACGGGTGCTTTTACAGTGCGAGTCTGGATAAACATTTCGATGGACACACTGGTTGTTTTGTGGATGCAATCTGTAATATTTGAGGTACAGGACGATCCTTGTCATCAGTACATTCAGCATGTCTGATGTGTCTGTTTCCAGACAGCTGCGGAGATGCTGCATCTGTGCCACAGAAGTTAAAGAACCAGTTGTCTTTGAGTTCTCTCTGTTTTAAAAAAGGATAGGAAGCCTTTGGGAAAAACCCTCGGCAGCGTAGAGCGTCTCATCTGTTCCTTATGTGTCGGTGGCGCGGGAACAAATTAACATAACACAGAGAACATTTTAAAATTTCACAAAGACTTCAAATAAAGCGAATAAACACAGACAAAGACTAAATACAGAAGAAGCGGAATCGAGAGACGCTTGGCTGGTGTTTATGACCAGGCAGTACCAGAAAGCCCTGCATTTGATCAGACGTTTTGGCAAATGACATAATAACGGTCAATTAAAATCTCTGTTGACATAATCAGAATCCCTGAAAGTAGTGGAGAAATGGCAACATGCGTAATCGAGATGTTTGTTGCCCTTCAAATATCTTGAGCCAGTGTATTTTCATATAAATGAAATAAACGAATGGCTGCCCGCGAGGATGAAATCAATCTAAGAAGTAATGGGTGATTTAGAAAGTAATCAGTAGTATGCTTATTTATGGGCTATAATGTGTTTAACCCTCATTATTTCCTCTGCTTTCATCTTTCCTTTGCCTTCTGACACTAAAAAGAAGAAATCTCTTGTGTCAACAGGCCATTTAATTTAAAAAGGACTGTCAAAGACAGACTTTCTTTCTTTAAATCAAATTCCAGTGGCGGCCCGCAGCGTGGGATCATCCCATCTGTCGGCAGCTCCGCTCTGCTTTCAGAAAGGAGGAAAATAAGAGCGAACTGGAGAGAAGTGTGAAAGCACTCGGCTCAGACTGGATGAATCTGGCGGGACAAGCTGATGAGTTTGATCCCCACACCGCCTGCTTGCTCTCTCGCGCTGTAGAGACGTTACCTTTCCATCCCCTGTCATCCGCGGGACCCCCCCCCACACACACAGCCGTAACAGCCCAGCGAGCGTGAGCTTGAATCATAATATTTGAAACGGCGTTATAATGAATTCCCGGCCTCATTCCTCCGTGCCCCAGCTCGCACATACAAACCACCTCTGAATATCAATTCACCTTCCCTGTCTCCCTCAGGCTTTTTCCCTTTCATCACAGAAAGATAAAGGTCTGAAAATTACAATATGGTGACTGGGTTGACACATTCAAATATGGAGCATACTGATGGGCCATCACCCCCCCCCCCCCCCCCCCCAGCAGATTAATGAATCATATGTCATTTTTAAGCTCCTGCCTTTCTCCACACTCCCAAAAATGTCCTAACCCATTCATTCTCACACTAATTGTCCACTATCAGATTTTCCTTTGACGCTGTCAATTCAAACCTAGTTGTTTTAAAGAACTGGAAAGCGGAGGATCTCTGCCCCGCCTTTCCAATTGAACTCGTGTTTCTGAATCCATAACACTAAGAGTCATTCCCTCATTGCAGACGTTGTCCTCATTCCACTTTTGAAAGTGAGTCAAACACAAAAAGGTACAAAACATTCCCTCCGTACTAGTTAACAATTTCATTTTGACGGTATTAAAAGGCTGTATTTTATCCGTTGTCATGTTGGCTCGTGCCCTTAAAAGTATCTCTGTTGAAATGTGTTTGCTAAAACCTGCTTTGAAAAAACACAGTACTGACAGAACAGCAAATGTAAAAATATACTTTGTGGAATATGCATTGTTTCTGTGTATGTTTTTGTTATTTTTTTTTTTTCTTCTCATTATTTTTGTATAAAAACCGAACGCCCTGAAGTTAACTCAAAGTGAAGCTGGCGGTTTTGCAGTTGTCCCATGTCGGCGATCTTGTCGACAGAGGTACAGAAGTGTGTTTATCTCATGAATAATAAATATGGATCCTTCAAAAGCACACGCTGACGATCAGTCAAACGCAAGCTGAAACTGCAGCGAGTGACAAAATAAAACCGGGTGGAGATCACTATCGTTATCATCTGCTGCCCACAACCATCTCTAATCTCAATAATAGTAATAATAATAATAACTAATTCCAAAAACAACTTGATTCCTTTTCCTTTTGCTGTAACACCTCCTTCACAATCGTTATTTTTTCATCACAGTTACGACAAATTTCAAACTGGAAAACTAGATGATAGTTTTTATAATTGAGATTATGATCCAGAGATAACAGTTCATTAAGTTAATATTTTTTTTAAGAGAATAAACTGCCAGTGCTCCGAATCATTTTTTTACCATAACCTTGCCTCAGTGACTGCGCCTCTAAAATGTAACTGTAGTCTTTTGTGAACACGCGTCCCAAAAGCCAACAACATAACCTATGTTTCCATCCACACGTTTTTATCGGAATTAAGTGATATCGAATGAAAAATGCCTTCTGAAAACAGCAAAATTTGATGGAATCTCGTGAATAATGACTAAAAGAAAATTTGTTCGGTCTCATCGGATTTTCTCTTGATCGATGTACGGCTTATGCGATAAATGCTAATCGAAATGTAATTTGCCGATTAAGTGATGAATTAAGTTTTAGGTCATTTTATGGTTGCAACCCGCCACAAAATGAAGAAGAATAAGTTTTAGTTCATTTCCGCCCAGTATTTCTGCTCTGTCTGGACACATGGGGGGTGTCAACAAAGATGGATGGAAGTGGACGGACGAGGAGACGAGAGACTTTCTGAATTTAATTTATCAGGAACTCGCAAAGGACATGGCCGACAAAGGTTAGGACAAGCCGTGGGACGTTCTGCGGAGTCAATGGATGACGCTCAGACAGAGAGACATGTCTCAAAATAGAGTTGTCAGAGGGAAAATAAAAGCCAAGTTGCATCTGCATCATCATAGCAATGGGTTGATATCGTTGTTGTATTCTTATCATAACTTGATAAGTCGCTATCAGCTGGCACATAAGCACTATTACAACTTGTCCCATATTTATCATTTGTTGGTGGACGGCAGGGTCCATTTTGTCTATAAAAACTTTGTTCGCAAATGTTTGGTTAAATGTTGTATGATTCAGTGCAACAATGAATGGAAACAGGTTAAAATGTCTAAAATCAATTAGATATACCAATTTGATCGCCAGAAAGCATGTGATGTCATTACCACAGGTTTTATTGGCTTTAACGCCGTTGGATGGAAACACATTTTCACCGGCTTTATTGTTTATCACATGAGTTTTTTTACCGATCTTCACATAATTCGATTGACACGTGGATGGAAACTAGGTACTGCCATTTGGCAGAAGGCGATCTGTCTTCAAAACTGCAACTAGCAGGGGGCAACGCAATGCACTGAATGTGACATACATACAGACGTGACTGAGGGGTTAAGACTGAATTTGTAAAAACACGTTTCTCAAAAGGACCAATCACCATATACCATATAAAGTCAATCTTAATTTGTCCGGGATGGGTCATACCAATCCAAATCCAGATTTCTCATAACATTTGTTATAAGAAATGTTTGTTCTACACAGATCATCGTACTGCTTTTCATTGACTTCCAGTCCATGGTTGAGACTCAGACAGACTTGAACAAGGAGCAAAAGCAAAGAAGGTTACAATAAGTTTTACAAAATGAGAATTTGGCCACGACACAAGTCTTTGTAGGTAAAGATTGGAGTAAGTCTGGGTTAGGGAGTGTAAAGGCTTGATAAAGAGCAGCAACAGACTGTGGGTGTCTATAGAGGTTTCTATACAGTCCTGTGAGAGTAGTCAGCTGGATCAGATCCAGGCGATTCAGACCGGTCTAGTAGGTTCTTACACTGCTTCGAACCGGCTAAAATCATCATCATTAATCCCTTTTGTTTTTTGAAACCTCGGAATCCAGAGGTGAAATGTTGCATGGGTTCTGAGGGAAAGTTGTTTTGTTTGGAAAAGCAGGGATGACACGCCAGAGAGGATCGCCTTGCATCAGCACGACAGGCCACCAACGATCCGGGTTAGAAAAAGAAGGTTTTGTTGAAACTTTGGTGGTTGAGGATGCATTTTCCATATCTTACTGTAGGTTCTTTTGGCATTTTAAACCACATACACATCCTTGGAACTGCACAAAGTTGGAATATCCAAACAAAAACCAAAAAGCCAAAAGGAATACTTCCAACAGCGATTGTGAAAAATAAATAAGCTACAGTCACAGTAACTGAGTTATGCATAACTCAGCGAGGACGCTAACAATTACCACAAAGAAGAGAAACAGGAGGGATCTTATAACTTTGTCTTCTTTTTTGTGATAATCCCATCATCCTGTGTCATTAAGTGGAGGGCGCTAGGCAAAGGGTTTTTTCTAGTTTTGTGTTTAAGGTTGAAGAGTCTAGAGGGGTTTCAGTTTAAACTCCTAAAGAAGCCCCTCCACCATTGTCCTGTTCTTAGAGCTGATGCTGTGTCGCTGGAGCTTTGTCCTCTGTTCTGATTCCCTTCTATCCTATCCTGGTCCCAAATAGTGGACACTACCTGAGACCAGTAGAAACCAAAGAAACTCAACCCAGCACAGATGTAGGTCTGATTCCAAAGACGTGTCTTCAAACTCAGATTGACCAGATGCAGCCCCTAGCTAAGGACAGCAGGCTTGAAGAAAGTTTCAAGACTGGACCAAGGAGAAGGGCTGGGCTGGGCTGGGCTGGGCCGGTGCCAGGGGTTAGAAGGCGGAGCCGGTAATGGCGTTGAGCTGCTTCATCAGGCCTTCTAGACTGGCCATCTGCTCTGAAAGGTCGTCCTGCTCATAAACCTGAAAGACAAAAAAATTAACAAAAGGTTAAAGGTAAAACCTGCCTGAATATCTCTGTGGTAACTCTATTAATCAAGGACCTTCCAGCCATTGACCAGAGGAACACGTTGAGCTTAACTAAGCATAATACTTAGACTCAAACACATTCGAACAAACACGACGGTCATTTTGACCATTTTGAAATGTATACTGTATGTGTAATAACTTTGCTGGTTAAAAAAATATAATCCTGTTGGGACCTGACTTCCTTAAATAATCTATATTTTCATTTGCTGTAGTTTTAAGTTAGTTCTTTTAAATAAACTACGTAACAAATAAAAAGCTTTAAAAAAAATCATGAAAGCTTTTTGTTGAGTGTTTTTAAAATCTGTATGTTAAACCTGGTAAAACTGGTATAGGGTCGCGGGGGCAGCAGCCCCAGCAGGGGAACCCAAACTTCCCTTTCCTGAGCCACATCAACTAGCTACGACTGGGGGATCTCGAAGGCGTTCCCAGGCCAGGTTGGAGATATAGTCTCTCCACCTAGTCCTGGGTCTTCCCCAAAGCCTCCTCCCGGCTGGCGGTGCCTGGACCATCTCCCTAGGGAGGCGCCCAGGAGGCATCCTTACAAGATGGCCGAACCACCTCAACTGGCTCCTTTCGACGCAAAACCTTTTTTCTATAACAAACGAGAGAGCGAGTGTGCATTACTGCCATTGCCAGCCGGGCGGCTTTGCGATGGCAAGCCTGTGGCAGGTGTCAGGCGAGCGGCTCTCGTTAAGCACCTCTTTAGAAGCTGCCACTCTGAGCAGCACCGCAGTTGTAAACTGTCGTTCAGGGACGGTGCTTCTCCTACAGGAGAGGAGTGTGCGTGGTTTGTTGTCACAACAGGTCAGCTTCTGTAAGTCAGAAAAATTATTTTGAGCTTTAATTGAAAAAAAGAAATGTTTGGCTTCTTCCGCATATGTTACGTCAACCCATACTCCCACCCAGTGGTAGAGCAGGCGCACATGTACTGAGAAATTAATGCCTTGAGGTTTACGCCTTGATGCAGCGGTGAGAAAGGGGAGAGAGGGGCTCTCCCCTTTCTCACCTAGCTGTCCTATCAAGAAATAATAAAGACAGAAAAGCACAGAAAATAAACTTAAAAAGTGGCCTCTCCGCGCCAGATATGATGCAAAAAGCCCCCTGCAGCGTGTGCATGGAGCGCTCCGGGCAGAGCAGCAGCTCCCCGGAGCTTTAAGATGACGTAATATTAATAGCAGCAACGGTAGCGTGTAATCCCGATTAGCTTGGCCGGGGTGGTGAATGGATCAAACAATCGTGACTTTCAACCACGAGACCCAGGGGTCTGAGTCCTGTCCTTGTCCCGTGTGTCACGGAACGATAATTTAATAACCCCACCTACCTACTTTTCCTAAACCCAACTGTTCCGTTCTTGTTGCCTTTTAAAAGTCCACCCAGCATCTTTTTAATTTATTTTTACAGGGATGGTAGTATGGTAGTATACAGCTGTTTAAACATAATAAATGATTTGTATATTCTCCTCGGCCCCTCGGTTTTACCACTGCACGGAGACTCCTTTACAGAGAAAATGAATGACTTGCGGGATGACAGCGGATGATGGGAGATAGCCAGCTAGATTGTCCCCTGTTGTCCCAGCGGGTAGTAAGGCAGAGGCACCATACCAACGGTTTGTATACCCGGTTTCCCTTTTTGAAAGACGAGAGTTGTTTCCTCTCACACCGGTACAGGACGTCCAGTCCAGTTGGCCCTGGGCCGTAGTCTTTGACGTGAAAGTGCAATTACTTTGCCAAGACACGGGACTAGAGGCACTGTGACGCAACACCACAGTTGGTCTTTGTTGCCACTAGTTCCTCTGCATTTGCCAAATGTGTCTGCACTGTTACGAGTTGTTGCCGTCATTGGTCTGCATGCGTCTAAAAGGACCGGACACGCTGACAGGAACGGCTTCCCGTTAATCCTGCAGAGAATCCGGGATCACTGTGTAACGGCATGTTCACTCCGGCTTTACAAACCTCTGAGTGGGCTTGCCTTAAGTCCCTCTAGCTCTGTGTTTGTGTGTGTGTGACAGTCAAATGCACATCTTTTACACACTCCCTCAGTGTGTTTTATTGAGCGTGGCCTTCATGCAGAGTTTGTCTCTGCAGTTGGAAAAAAATATATTCAATATCCTCCTCAGCACGCCATGGAAAACCAATGAAGGCCCAGCGGAAATATTTCTCACACTTAAATTGAAAGGTTCGTGTCAATGGCCCAACCCATGTCTTTGTACTCGTTCTGTATTAGCACTGTAGAGAGTCGAGACACGAGTCCTTCACTACACTGCACTCATCCTGCATTCATGTCACTGCAGAAGACTAAGTGAAAATCCACTTATTTATATAGATTTTCAACATTGATTATTCAACTGATATGTATAATTTCAATTGCAAAAAAATGCCAGTTACAATTACCTAAAGCCAAACTGCTTGTTGTCCAACCACGACAACCAATTATACTAATTACTATACCAAAACAATCAGTACTTTCACATACAACTGAGATAAGCAGAAAATCCTATAATTTGAAAATATATCCTACATATATTAAAAAAATTAAATACAAATTCAATGGTAATCAAGTCTCCAAGTAGTTGCCAATTTCTTTTTCTCTCATTTGACTAATTGATTGATTGACTAATCGTTTTAGTTTTTTAAAGAGTAGAAGCTATTATTAGAGCTGAAATGCGTGATTTTATTACAATTAGTCGATTCACAGTCTATCTAGCTTTATATAATGGAACAATTGTTACTATAATTTAATCAACTATTCTTTAGTTCCAGTTTCTCTAGTGTACAAATTTGCTGCTTTTTTCTTCTTTTTATATAATTGTAAATAAGAGTATCTTTGGGTTTCTGACTGTTGGACAAAACAGGAAATTACAGGCCATACCTTGGATTCTGGCAATATGTGTCAGACATTTTTTTCAGTTACTTGTGAATACAATCAAAATGTTAAATGCTAATTCAAATAATCATTAGTTGCAGCCCTAGTTGAAAGAGTGCTGTTTCGTTCAGAAAAAAATTAAATTTACCCATGTAGAATCAAATATTGTAACTTATAAAAAAGAAATTAAAAGTGTCTCCCATGACTAAGTGAAATTATTAAAATATGTATACTGGAGAAGCTGTGTTAATTCGTTTGGATAAACTTGATTTGTACTTTATCTATTTATATTTGTTCTCAAGATCAGAAAATGTCAATTATTTATCAAAAGGGTAGATGTGCCAAACGCCAAAGATGACAACAGCTGACCAATATTTGTCACAGTCACATTCTATGTTTGAAACAATTCATTTTATTTTTTAATTCTGACAACTTTCTGAGATGTTCAGCTTTCCACTGTACCCTTTTATTTTGAAATGAAGCATTTATACGGCATGTCTCGCTCCAGCGAGGCCTGAACCTGCTGACCTAGATTTGAAAATATAGATACCAGTCTGGTCCAGTTAAAGCTTTTAACCTGACCAGAGAGATGCATGTTGGATCCGCTTTCGACCGATTTCTCCCTCAGGACAACTTAACCTCTAGTCATTTATAGATTTTTATATCGCCCCCATTGAACACATTAGCGGGGCCCGATCAGGACACAGCAACAGTTAAGAAACCTCCTGAATCCACCAGCAGCAGCCACTTTACCAGCTAACTAAGACAGTAAGGTCAGAACAGTATTTCACTGATCATCCATTAAAAGCTTGCTTACTATATCCCACAATGATGCTTTACTGGCATATTGTATTGACACTTTATTACACCAACAGTTCTTCCAAATGACACTGAATATGGCACACGTACCCTGAATGTGCTCCAGATTCGAACATTTGACCCGTAGTGGCGTATCAATACATTAATCGATTTTCCAAATTCCACTATACTCCGTATAATTGATCTACTTTATTTCATACTATTTCATCCCCTATCAACTTTGGCAATGCCAATGTCCTTTATTCGTACAATAGCAGTTTTTCCTTGTTCTTTTCTGTGTATTTGGTTCTCCAGTGTGGCTTTTCATTGATATAAATCTCAGACTGAGGAGATTCACATCATAGGAAGAAAGGAGACTTAACAAAAGCTGTACGGTTGTCCTTTATCTGTGTAATAAACAGAGTGTGACCTTCCTCTTTCACTCTGAATGAGGCCATCCAATCTCATCTAGAAGCCCCACACTGCCAGGTATTTTCCATCTTCCGAGGACAAGAAGGTTTCTGTAAAAATCATAGGAAAACCCAGTGACCTCCTGATCTCATTTGTTGACCCGTAATAGCAGAGTTTAACAGAGTCTGAAAACTCTTCATCAATGGGATAACCCCCCCTGGTCGATGCAATGTGTTTCCCTCTGATATCCTGTTATCTCTGTCGGCCTGCCGACCTGGACTCATGCTCCTCTGTAATCCGTCAGAGAGTCATCCCAACGCCAGCTAATGCGACAAGAGCACATGTGAACTCACTCACTTTCATACTGACAGATACGTTTACAGCTTTTCTGTCCACACATTCCAAATGCTTTCTCAAATTGGACCACCGCCGAAACGCCAACATTACAAACTACTATAAAGCCGATGCCACTTCTTTTCCAAATTCAGCATTTTACGATTAAGACGTGGGATATTCCATTATTATTCAGATTATTAGATTTATTAGAGGCATTTTTTCGGACATGTATACAGCGCATTCGGAATATGCATCTTATTCCAAGTTTTTACCACAGTTAAACACACCTATATTCTGCTCATTTTCAGGTTCATAATTGTATTTTGAGGTTGTACCAGAATAGGTTTCCATGTTTTCATTTTCAAAAAACACCATATTTTTGTTGTACTGCACATTGCTGCAGATCCTGTTTTCAACCAGTGTGTTTGGGTCTCTGTTTTAGCTCCAGAGTGAGACATCTCACTTGTTTTATCTACAGACTGAGACATCTCACTTATATACTATCTTTGCTGGGAGTTGCACATGCTCAGTAGCTCGGTAAGATCCCATCAGCTAGATAACTCTTTCTCCAGCTATGGTCAGTCCAAGGCAGGATTAGCTGGGAGACTTCTTCTAGACCAGGGCCACTTGTGGAATACCTGCACAACCGGGACAGGAAGTAGTTCTTTTGGAGATTATGGTCAACTAGTGTGTGTTGGAGCAGTGTTTTATCATTGAGAACAAGCTAGCATGCTACGTTTAGCCACCTCGTCTTGGCTAGTGACGTAGAAAGCCGTGCAGATGTTGAACAGCTCACCCGAGACTGAAGACAGAGGACAAACCGGATCTCACTAAAAAAAAAGTGATTTTTACATAATATGGTCACTTTAAGACCTCTTTCCTTTTTATGGTCACAGTCAGCTCTGTGCGTTGCTATGGTTATTGTACACAAACCAACCAGCCAGCAAGGCTACGGTATGCCAAAAAGAAAGGGAGAAAGGCAGCCAGTTTAAAGATTATCAAAGACTTGGATATCAACAGGTTTTTGAACATGCGCAAACATCGAAACACCAACCTTGTCAAGACGGTGGTTGTAAGAATTGAACAGTAACACTAGTGGAATATTCACTTTCATTAGCCGTGTAAACAGCTTAGTCGCAATGTCATCTTTTTCAGAATAAGGGCGAAGAACAGAATATTATGTGCATGTAAACAAAGTGACTGTTGCATCAACTAAGAGATTCCTTCAATACCTTAAACACAAACACACACACACACACACACACACACACACACACACACACAGTAATTTGTTTTGACTCAATCCCAAACACAGCATCCTACAGCCACAAATACGCACTAGAGCGCCAAATAAATCCGCAGCTGGAAATAGTTCCAAACAAATACGCTATGTACTCGCATTGGAGTTGCATTCATTTTATCCGTTCCTCTTTAAATAACTCACTTATAACATAAAAGCACCGTTGCACTGTACTTACATTTTCACTCGTTTGTCACAGTCTATCAACTAGCAGTGTTTGTGTGTGTGTGTGTGTGTGTGTTTGTTTGTGCGCGTGTGTGTGTGTTAGGGGGCAGGGGGCTGATGGGAAAAGACTAGATCAATTACAGAGATAGAAGAGCGGATGAAGAGAAAGACCTGTTGACCTTTAACACCTCCTTACCCTCTCCCTCTCTCCTCCTCTTTTCCACCTTTCCATCTCGTTTGATCCACTCCTCCCCTGATTTTCATCATCTCACTGCTTCATCTTCTCTCTCTTTCTCCCATCCCCCTTTCTTCCTTCTCCCCTCCCATCTATAGCGCTCTTACTCCTCCTCCTTGTCTCTCCTTCCAGAAGCATCCCTCTCCTCCAATTGTCAAGGTGGCCCCCTCCTTCTGCCCTCCTCCCCTTTTCTTCTCCCATCTCTTTCCTTCCATCTTTCTTCCTCCAGAATCATCCCTCCCTCCCTGTTGCTACAACGACAATTTACTCCTCTACTCTCTTTCTTTGTTCTTTATTTACACCTCTCCCGCCCTCTCTTTTGTCTCCTTTCCTTGGGCTGGGTAGTGAATTCCATCCTTTTTATTTATACTTTAGAGTATCATGAAATGCCTCGTCATTCACTACCGAATATCACTACAAGGAGGAAAGCCAATCAGTGTCAGCGAGCCAATCAGCACGCAGCATGCTTCTACCAAAATCTAATAATGTCTGTGATTGGCTGTCCAGCGTTACACGTCATAGGGACACGCAGGAAAAACTCTACGTTACAGAGGTGTTTCAAGAAGTCGGAGCTGAAAGGTAAATAAAAAGATTTATGCCGAAATGTGGTATAGTGTAACGCAGGGGTCTTCAACGTTTTCCAGGCCAAGGACCCCCAAACTGATGGCAAGATGGAGCGGGGACCCCCTAATTATATATATTGTGTGCATTGATGACTGAAAGACATCTTCTGCCTCCATTTATCTGTTTACTACAGTGTGTTGAATTCATGTTAATGTGTATTTAAAGACATTTCAATTAGTGGAAAAAATTGCAGGGGGGGGGGGGGGGGGGGGGGGGGGGGAATATAAAAAAAAGTCTAATCAACAAAAACTTTCGCGATCCCCATGCAGTACCTCCGCGGACCCCCTAGGGGTCGCCGACCCCCTGTTGAAGACCCCTGGTGTAACGTCTTCTTTTTTCTAAAATTGGTCTCACAAAAAAAGTGGAAAATCATTAAGGTACCGGTACCAAAGTAACATTGTTAATATTAAAAACTTTGTATGATACCCAGCCCTACGTTTCCTTTTCTCTCCTTGTTTTTTTTTCCCTCCTCTCCTTTATTCCTTTCCTCCTCTGTCCCTTCCTCTCTTCTCGTTGCCGTGGTGACGGCTCCTCCTGTCCTATTGTCATTGAGTCACGTATGAATATTTAACAAGTGCCAACATCCGGCGTCCCTCCACATCATCAACTTCTGTCGTTCATCTTGATGCTTGTCATCCTCTGGCTCCCCTCCCTCCTTCCTCTCCTCCCTCATACGCATCTCTCTGACTTCTTTTTTATTTTCCAATGTTCCAGTCTGCACCTCCCCTTGCTCACCCTTTGGTGTTTTCATTTTCCCCCCTCCTCTTCCTCTCCTTATCTCCTGTTCCTTCCCTATTTTCCTGGAGATTTTCTTCTTCACCTTTCCTCTTTTTCCTTTCCCCTTCCTTCCTCCTCTTCCTCCCTCCCACTCCTTCTCACCTTCTTTTCTTCTATACTCCTCTTCTCCCGTTCATTTCTTCTTCTTCATAGTCTCTTTGTACTTTTCCTCTCCTCCTTAACCTTCTTTGTTGTCCTTTACGGTTCCTCTCCTCTCTTCAGATTCAGATTCATTGTCATTCAAGCATGTTAAAGTCATAGATGGGTCAATCCTAAGCGCTTTGGATGGGCACATAAGAAGCTGGGTCCAGACTAGTTTAATAATAGCATGAAATATTATTTTAAGAGGATGGAAGAATGAAGGGGTGCAGTCGATCCAGGAGTGGGCTTGTTAGATGGTTAGGGTCTAACCATCGGCGTTTGAATTTTTTTTATATAACCGGTTTGCCAGATTGGCAATGGGTAAAGTAGCTGAGATATTTGGACGACTCCCGAGTCTGTCCAAACTATTGATATTAAGGAAACTATTTATATGGGTACAGTCAGCTCTGTGCGTTGCTATGGTTGTTGTTCACAAACCAACCAGCCAACAAGGCTACGTTTTTTTTTGCAGAGCTACTTGTAAACGGTAGCACTAGTGGAATATTCACTTTCATCAGCTGTGTAAACAGCTTAGTTGCAATATCATCTTTTTCAGAATAAGGGCGAAGAACAGAATATTATGTGCAAGTACACAAAGTGACTGTTGCATCAACAGAGATTCCTTCAATACCATAAACACACACACACACACACACACACACACACACACACACACACACACACAGTAGTTTGTTCTGACTCAATACCAAACACAGCATCTTTCGGCAACAAATACGCACTAGAGCACTAAATAAATCCGCCGCTGAAAATAGTTCCAAACAAATATGCAATGTACTCGCATTGGAGTTGCATCCATTTTATCCGTATCCCTCTTTAAATAACTCACTGATAACATAAAAGCACCGTTGCACTGTACTTACATTTTCACACATTGTCACAATCTATCAACTAGCAGTGTTCGTGTGTTTGTGTGTGTGTGTGTGTGTGTGTTTGTTTGTGCGCGTGTGTGTGTTAGGGGGCAGGGGGCTGATGGGAAAAGACTAGATCAATAGCGATCAATGTCAATATATCAATATAGCAAATCTACTGCTAGATCTTTTTCAAAGACATGTGATTACATAGCCTTTATTCCATTTCATCTAGTCCGTGTATAGTATTTTATGTATATCTTTTATTGTTTTCTACCTTCTTTTTGTTTTTTTTAATCAAGTAAAGTTGTAATGTTTCCTGGATGGAAACAAATTTCTTTGTGAATGACGTAAGATGCCAATTTGTTTAGATATTGTACAACATGTTTGTAAAATGTGCAAATTAAAAAAGGGAGAAAAAACTAAGTGTATGATGGGCTCATGGTGTTTTCATTTTTACATATTTATGGTTTATTGTGCATTTTGTCATAATTTTGTAAGGAAAGCTCATTGTGGGACTGGCTCTAGTGGCTGTAATTCTGCACCAAGGCTGAATATTGGAAAAGAGACTTCACATATGGTATTAGGGGACCACTAAGGTCTATATAAAAGAGACTTCAGATATGGTATTAGGGGACCACTAAGGTCTATATAAAAGAGACTTCACATATGGTATTAGGGGACCACTAAGGTCTATATAAAAGAGACTTCAGATATGGTATTAGGGGACCACTAAGGTCTATATAAAAGAGACTTCAGATACAGTATCAGGGACCACTAAGGTCTATATAAAAGAGACTTCAGGTACAGTATCAGGGACCACTAAGGTCTATATAAAGAGACTTCAGATACAGTACTAGGGGACCACTAAGGTCTATATAAAAGAGACTTCAGATACAGTATTAGGGGACCCCTAAGGTCTATATAAAAGTGACTTCAGATACAGTATTATGGACCACTAAGGTCTATATAAAATACTTCAGATACAGTATTAGGGGACCACTAAGGTCTGTATAAAAGAGACTTCACATACAGTAATAGAGACCACTAAGACCTATGTAAAGGTGTCCAAAAAGCACCATGTCATGGGACCTTTAAAGCCTAAAATTCTGAAATATTAGACTTTAAGACCCGCGGAAACCCTGGTCTGGCAATGCGAGACTTGGCACCCTTTAAACCCAAGCTTTGGATGGAATTCCATTGCTAGGCAACAGTCTACGCCCTTGTTAACTTCCTTTGTGGTTGATGCCATTCACATACACTGCAACAGGAAATCAACTGGGGTCCATTTAGAATGCTTATGTTTCCAACTGTAAAAAGTTCTAGATTTCTTTTGCCTTTAGGTGCGACACACTGAAATGTACATTAGGACATGTAAGACTGAATCCAATAGTGATCATGTTTGACATGGACACTCTTGGGCCCAGGGATGTACCTGTTGTGTAAAATGACTTACGCTGGCAGCTGTATCCTCTGCAGCTTTGATTCCTCCGTCCTCCAGTAGGTCCGGCGCTGTCGGGACTGAGACGGGCAGCAGAGGGGAGCGAGCCTTACAGGCCTGACCCAGAGACGCCGTCTTCACCTGGGGCTTGGGAAGGCTCGCACCTGGGTAAGTAAGAAAGAGTTCTGGTTTCTAACATGATATAGACAGTTTAGACCGGAAAATAATCTGGTCCTCACTGCTTTGTTTGACATTTGGTGTTCTCGTAAAGCATAGAACTTCTTCACAAAATTGGATTGTAACTGTATTTTAGAGACATAGTGACTGGAACTGATCATTTCATGGACCAAACAACTTATTTTGGAGCACTATCTTCCTTTGAAACCCTCAATTTCAAATGTGGTTGCCTGGTGCAACCGCTCTTCAGACACTGTCTGCTAACAACGGCCACGGAAAGACTTGTTTCCTGAAACTGCTATTTAATATTGACGTCCAAGTGAATACTGACAGGAACAGTTTGATCTGAAAACACATATTGATGGATTTAAATGACTAGTTCACATGCAACTAATGGTTTTCCATTATGAAAAAAAGTCAACGGTACCTGCTAACAGATACTTTTTTCCCAACGAGCTGAGGCGATACCAAAAGGTGACGGTAAGACTAGTGAATGGTCAGAACCATTGAAACATTGAACCATTGAAAAGGAAACAGATCTGGGGCCTGAGCTGGCCAGCCAGCCATCATTTCCAATCCACATTGTTAATTCAGCATCCATTCAACTATTCTATCATGTAGTAATTTTGCCACCCATTTGTCTCTCTGTCATTCTCTTCATCATTACACTAAATTACTAGTATCAACACGCAAACAAAGGAGAAGATGGCCAGATCAACGAAGAAACAAATTGACCAGACGCAGAGGAGAACACACATCTTTGCAACAAAACACACAAATGAATGGAAACAAACAGAAAATAAATCAATAATTACATTCAGTTGCGTTGTCTCCACGATACAAACACATTCAGGAATTTAAATTTAAGGATACCTTATTACAAAGCGAGAAAGAAAGTGAAAGCCAAACAACTTGGAAGAAGAAAAATTGGAGACAAAAGAGCGATGTATTCTTTTTTCCCTTCCTCCCTGATTCCCTGAACAGCCTTGTGTTGTCTGAACACATCCTCAGGCGTCTGCTACCCACAATCCCCACCCTCTTTTTCTGCACTTCACTCCTTCACTTCATGATCAATACACATCCAATCTCCTCCCCGCGAAACAAAACACCTGGAACAGCCTCGACAGCAGTGGATTACACCGGAGAACGGAAAACAGTTGGATTTAAACTGCCTTAAACATCAACAGTCTTCCAGGCACGGAAAAATGACTTCAAAACTGTCAAAGAAAAGACAACTTCGCCATTCCATTGTCCACAGACGCTACACAAACGGGATTGTTGCTCACAATGCTAGACCAATCTCCACAGCGCTGTGGAGGAGGGTCTGGCCAGTCCACACAGCATTCCAGGATGGGAGAAAAACCTGCTCTGGTTTATTGGCATTTCTTGAAACCAATCACAATCGTCTTGGTCGGTGCTAATCTCCGGACAGAGCCACAGTGCCTCTGCAATCTAACCTCTGGAAGGAACTAGTTTTGGTGGAACATGTACAAGTTGTTTTAGTCGTGCAACAGAAAACTCTGATTGGACAGATAGTCTAGCTAGCTGTCTGGATTTACCCTGCAGAGATCTGAGGACCAGGTAACCATAGTCCTCAGAAATCCACCGGAGGTTAGAACGCCAACACTAAGGAAGAGGAATGGGATGGATATCTGGCAACAGAACAATCTTGGAAATAAAACGTTGTCGATATCGACTACCGCACTAGAGATTTCCGCTGGCCGAGCCGGCGACTTCTGGTTAAGCGCTCCGGCTAACATGAATGGCAATTAATCGTGCAGCTCTTCTAGACTTTCCAAATGTTATCGTACCTAATGGATCAAATTCTGATGTGATAATTGTGACGCTCAAATAAAACTAATTCTCTTTTGCTATATGAGTGTTGTGGGAAAAGGGACTCAGAAAAAACGGCTTCAAAGCTTGGCGTGCTTCCTAGAGGCCTAGGCTAGATTTGAATTCCATTTCTCTTTCTTACCCTCAACCACAGACCAGAAGCAGTCTGCTTCGTGGTCATGCTGAGAATACAGATGTATTTCAAACTGTTAAATAGTACTCAGGCTTTGCAAAACAGCATGAAAAAAAAAAATCCGTTTTAGGTTTCCAACTGAGAACAATGAAGACACACTGTAAATACTTTCATTACAGCAATGCTTCCCCTACAGAGATAAAGCCTTTCCTGTACACTGGCATAATTATGTAGTATGTAATAAAGATTGATTACTCTATGACAATGATATGATTTCATCTGGTGATACCTGAAATAAGACATGTTTTAGTTTATGAACTACATATCATGTCTACTACTTCTCCCACTGCTTCCTCGATTTCAGTGCATCCATTAAAAAAATCCACTAGCATTAACTTGAAATTAATAAACTGTGTTCTGTGAGTGCAAATGCAAATGGAAAGCGAGTCAGTGGCCAGTCTCCCACACCAAACCCAGGTCTCCCACAGCAAAGGCATGAGTCATATCCACTGTGTCATCATCTCCCCATACCATATATGTGGTTGGGGGTCCATGATCCGTCTCGGTTTTAGTTAAGGGGTTCTTGGCATAAACAACGTTGAAAACCACTGGTGTGGAGACTTTATCAAGGCAGCATTGCCTAGTCTAGTGTTAAAGTCAAATTTGACTAGAAAAATGTTGGTGTGGTGTTAACACCCCCCTTCCCCCTGGATTGTGCCACAACCTGCCACATCCCACTTTAAAAGTAACAGTCCGTAGTATCTGTTGCCTCCATTAGGAATTATATGTAATGACAATGAAACTGCCGGTGCGTCCACATGACACATGCCTTCCCTGATTGGCACCACCTCCACCCCCCCTCCTCCACTTAGTTGCTGGTAGCCAAAGAGGACACAAACATGTGAAAAAAACATGACAGACTCTTCAGAAGAGGTCATCATCTTCACTTGAGATTCTGAATGGGAAATGCCACAATCTTCTGAACATAGTCATACTGAGAAGTCCAGAGAGAATTGTGTGGCGCTGATAGTCTTAATTAGGTTTTGTAGCCCCGAAATTTGCAATGGCTTGAATATAACGGACGTTCATAATATCAAAAAGTCATGCACTAAAGCTTTAAATTTTACATTGGAATATTGGTGTAGTGCCAACACCCCCCTTCCCCCTGGATTGCGTCCCCACCTGCCAGTTTCCATTCAAACCCCTACTAACAAGGTGGCAGTTCAAGACTTTGAGTCTGCAAGTGCCAGTACTTCACTCTCACAGTTATACTGACCTTATGTGACTTTGAATGTCTGTAAATGCGGTGTAGAAATCGCTGCCAGCTTCATTTCAAATTGAAGCCGAAACCAAATGTGTTTGTATGACTTCCCAGCACGCTGCTGTCAGACTGAATCCAAAGCGAGCCGAGCTCCAGGAGAAGAACAAAAAAAAACATTTGGCAGAAAGAAAAACACAATGAGCTGCGGCAGTACAGCGCCGAAGCAAAGGTTACACTTCCACAGTGGAGAAAGCCATAAAAGAGAGTTTCACGGTGCCTGGCTTACCTTCGGGGGGGGGGGGGGGG